>NW_027481098.1:0-88008 GCF_050403485.1 Sporobolomyces salmoneus
AACTTACTCATGAGCCAGAGATCAAAGGGGAAAGCGTTCGATTTGTTGTCAGAGGGAGTGTCCTCCTTTGCGATAGAGTCGTCGATCTTTACTTTCTTCGAGGCGGATTCAGAAGCTGGGAGAGACAGCGAGACGAGTTTCGAAAGGCGATCGATCAGCTCGATGCAACTACGCGCGACGGCTCGGGATGGGTTAGACTCACCTTCTGACTCTCTAGCCCGTTGTCTCGTGCTTCTCCGAAGCTGTCTAGCTCCTCCAGAATCTCCTCCAGCCGAGAGTTGATGAACATTCGCTGCTCCTCCTCCTCCTCGTTCTCCTTGCTCGACTGCCGATGACTGGTCTTGTGGTGCTCGTTCCATGCTCCTGCACCGTTCAACGAGTGGATTAAAGACTGGTGAGGGTACAGCTGAGTGAATGCCGGGATGGAAGTGTCGGGGAGAGAGACCGGGGAGAAGGGCGAGGGTGTGAGAGCGTGGATTGCTTGTTGTCTTCACTTCCGGTGAGAGTCGTGAGATAGATTCAGGCCGAAAGTCTGCGTCAGAGCGAGAGCAGAGAAGAGGGAAAGGGAGATCCCGACTCAAACTCCGAAGAATCCTTCCTCGGACCTTTATCTCTTCCCTTTCCTCTGCACCGCGACTCACTCAAGTGAGCCTTCAAATCGCCTGTCAATGATACTGAACCGGGAGCAAACGACTTGGGCGACCGAGATTTAACCCACGTATCCGCGGAGAGCAGGGTACATCGGACTAAGCAAAGGTGGCGAGCTTCTGCATAGCTTAGTCGTCTATCGGATTTGTCGAGCAGGAGGGAGCAATCGAAGGCGAAGTAGTCGGAATACGAACCGACGAGTTCGACTTCTTCTCCTTTTCCCCTCTCATTCACGACCTATCATCTCGATGTACTCCAGCCCGACCTAGACCTCAAAGAGGAACGTAATACTGCAGCTACGGGCGGCTGTATAGGAGATCGAGCTCGACGCTGGCGGTTGATTCGACTTGCAAGATGAAACTGGAATTCGGTTCTCACTGCTCTGCATCCCTTCAGAACGGCAAAAGAAGCATTGTGACTCAGTGGTGAGGGACATAGAGGGCTACAAGTGTGACTAGAGCTGCATCGGGTGCGCTTCCATTTGGAATTTCGCTCCCTCGTTTCTCAGCACTCTCTTTCCACGACCTCCTCACCTCTGCGACGCTTGCCGCTTCTCCCCGTAGACTTTCGACCTCATCCTTAGCATCCGAGGCGAGCAGAGTGCTTCGGCTTTGACCAACTTCGCTAAACTCGACCTTTGACGAGTGAAGTCAGATTCAAACGCTCTCAGTCTTCTCCCTTGAGTTCTCGGCGTGACCTCCCTACGTTCGGGTGAGAAGCAGATTATTGTTTGAAAGAGACCAGCGAGTGTTACAAAGAGTTGTCCGTAGGATAGGGAAGGGAGATATATCGAAACGAGGGAAGGGAAAAGGCGGAGACATGAGACAAAAGGTGAGAATGACTCGTCGATAGAACTACGTCTTGCGTGACCCGTCGGAATTGATCTCGCCTTTGCGCCACCGGTCGAACTCGGTAAAATTGGGATCCTTCCTGCGCGACTTTCCTGAGCAAGCCCAAACAGAACCAACGTTGTATCAGCGCATGACACAGACAATTCGAAACGAGGTTGGTATTACCACGCCTGTTTGCGGAGCCAAGGTGGCTCAGGTCCCAGAGGGTTTCGAGGCCGTTGGAAGTTTTGGGCTGTTCTTGTCGACGATTTAGTGGGACGCGAGAGCGATGGAAAGAGCGCGACGCACCAGAACATGACTTTTAGGCAAGTCTCCATCCTCACAATGCTCTAGATACTGAAACAACCACTTGAGGTGTTCCGAATGGTTGTCTCCGCTCGTCTTCAGGCAACTTTCGAGTCTCTCGCGCACCTCCGCGAGGTAGCACTCCTTGTATCGCGCAACAATCCCGGGAATATGCCCTTGCATGGCCATGACTTCGTCCGACTGATTCGCCGAACTGGCTTGAGCCGAGGTTGTGTGTTCTGAGTCATTGTGGATTCTCGAGACTGGATCGAACGCCGTATTACCGGGAGGGCCAGTCATGTCGACATCGACATCGCTCAGATTCTGTGGTTGGAGGAGCTGTGTCAGCGCAGAGGCCAGCGAAGAAACCAGAGGTCAGATGCACTTGAGTTGAACCCGCTTGTTTGGCCTTCTTGCGACTCGATTGCCGATAGCGCTCCGAGCGGAGCTCTCTGAGCACGGAGCTGCCTCCGAGCCGACTCAATTCGTCCAGCGTTGGCTGTGGAGAGTCATTGAATTACAAAATCAGCGGATTTAGCGTAATTGAAGGGCGAGCAATGGAGCTTACGATCAAGTATTTGAGCATGGTGGAAGTCAATTCTCGTTTCAACCCGTGTGCGAAGATCTCGGCGCACGATTGAAGAACCGCGAGCAGTTCGCGCCCACTCTGGACTGTGAGGGAAGATGAGACAGACTTGAGGAATCCTTCGAGTTTGACAAGGCGATCGCTCGGTTTGAGTTTGCCTCGGAAGGAGCCGCGCATTCTTGCGAGCGTGGTCTCACATTCCTTTACAATTTCCGGGAGGGAAAGGTCCCTTTCGAGCAAAGTCAAGATCTTCTTCGCCGCAAGCAGTTTGATGTCGTTGTTCTGCAAGGAATCATGTCGTCGTCAGCTTCGCTTTGCTTTAATGAGGAGACATACAGGGAGTCAGGTCACGCGGACTCACATAAATGCTTTCCACGAACGACACGCTTCGATCCTTGCTTTTATTTGGCGGTTTCTTGTTACACGCTGAGTACACTTGCTCGAACCCGGGCTGCGAGAGGATCTTAGCAGGACGACAAGACATCATGACTCTGGGGACCCCTACTTACAAACTTTTTCGCGTAGATATCAGTCGGTTTTTCCCCTGTGAAGACCGAACGAAACCATATCTCCTGATCCATTTGTGTCTGACGGTTCCACCAAGCCTCAGCCGCTTCTCCTTGGAATGGCTCCGTCATACTACGAGCCCAATCGTCTACAAGCCAAGTTGACCCGAAAGGAGTGGTGACCGACCGATGACGCTCGTTCCAATCCTTCTGGAGTGCTTCGACGGCGTTGAGATACTCAACGAGAGGCACTGTACCCTTCTTGAGACTTGGTTTGGTTCCTCCGCTGTTGGCCCCTCCGGACATGGTTGAAGGAAAGGAAAGGAAGAAGTTATCCACGCGCACGTTTCCATCTTCGTTTTTCGAGATCCGTGCTGAAGCGAGGGAACGACCGGATCAAGACCGGACGAGCGACGCTCGGGTCGGTCAAGAGCTCTGCGACTGGAGAACAGGGCTGACACTGCAGAAGTGGGTAATACGAGAAGAACTGAGACGTCAAACAGTAAGGAAACGATTGTGGAACGACTTCGTCAAAGCATTGTTCGGTGATCCATAACGACCTCGTTGGGGACTGCTTGCGAATGGACACCGTGAGGGGAAGGAGAGGTTGATCGCTGATTGGGTTGATAAGCACTTAAGCGAGGTGCGATTGTCTCGGGATCGATCGAGAGTGACGGAGAGTCGAGAGGAGGAGGGTCAGATTGAGAATCGGCAGAGAAAGGAACGGGAACTCGTGGTGGAGGGAAAAGTTCTCCTGCAATAGACGTAGTTAGTCTCATTTCGAGAATACTACCAAGAGAAACCTCGGCTAGACTCACGTTGGAGGTCGGGCAAGAAAGGTTGAATTCGTTCGAAGGTAGCGTTCCAAAGTTCAGCTTGTTCGGGAGTGCGAGATTCGTCGTGAGGGGGAAGAAGGAAGCCTGAAGCGTTCATGACGAGTAATACGTTCTTGAGAAGTTCCGGGACGGCCTCATACTGTCGAGAGAAGGGAAGGAGATTAACGACTGATTCCCCGAAATTCGAGAACGAAACGCACCATTTGATCTTTTCGACCGCTGTGCATGAATCGATCCTGATAACCGAGGATCTTGAGCCACAACTCTGTCATGTTCTTCATTCCTTTTCGTTCTTGAAGCTGAGCGAGGTATTGCAAGAAGATCTTGCAAAGTAGTGCCGATGCTCTCAACCGAGTTTCTCCCATTCCTTCTGGATCTCGTCGGAAGATAGTCGGTTTGAGCAGTTCTTCGAGTAGCGGGAAGAAGATGCGAGTGAAGATGATGGTGAGGTCGACGTCGCCATTTTGAAGGATTTCGGGATCGAGGAGGGTACGTTGCAATCCGCCGATCGCGTTCTGTCGCAGTTCTCGAGCTGGAGCGAGGCAGAGTTGAGAGTAGGCAGAAAGTAGAGGGATCCAAGCAGATTCCCACGCTATGTTTCGAACGAGTTTACAGTTAGATCGCAACGACCTCAAACTCGGAGATGAACAAACTTGACTGACCTCGAGCTGGAGAAAAGGATGATGTTGAGATGAGACGAGGTATCGAAGTTTGAACGTTACGAAGGATGTCGACGATCTGTAAACCTCTCTGCAGCGCGACTTCCTCGCTGCTCGATCAGAGAAGTCGGACGTCAGAGAATGTACGAGGAGTCTGATCAGAGGAGAGCGAACATACTTGGCTCGTTCGGGCGGTTGTTTCGACGTCGAAGGTGCCGAATTCGCGAAAGTTGCGAGCACTTGCAAGAACGATCCGTAATTCTCTGCTTGGAGACCAGCACCGAGTTGACCTGCCGCAAGTTGCTTGAGTAGCTCGATGGAGATCTTGGCAGCGGCTTCTTGTTGCGAAGTGGCCGAGAAGAGGGCAAAGACGAGGTTCCATTCTGTCGGGGATCTGCGACGACGAGAAATGATAGATTTTGACGTCAACTTCAGGAGAGGAAGATGATACGAAAGACACTTACTGAATTCGATCAGTGTTCTCGACAAAGAGCTTCGATAACCCTGCCATCAGAGGTTCCGCGACGGTGGCTAGTACCGGAGGAGACAAAGATCGAAGAGTGTCGAGAGCGAGGAAAGTCGAATCTCGAAGTTCGTCGGCCTTGATCACTTCGGTGAGAAGTCGAAGGAGGGAAGCGACAACTCTCTCATTGAATAAGCTGCTGAACGAATTGGCGGAGGAGAGTAATCGGGAGAGGAAGTCGAAGGTTGTTGGCCTGTTAAAAATTGAGGTCAGTTTTCGGCGAGCTCCAGTAGCGTCGAGGAGGCAAGTCGCACCAGAGTTCGCTTAATCCCTCCTTCGAGCGGGTGACTATGCTTGTCACTATCTCGAGTAGCAAAACGGCACAGGGATCGTAAGGTAGTTGATCTCTTGACGCGGTAATGCTGATCTGAGGCGGGGTAGGGGACGATCCAGGTCCAGAAGGAGTTCGTAGTCGTTCGATCGTGAGACGCTGTTCCAAATCGATGAGTGCTTGAAGAGGCGCAACGAGGGCGGACCCTTTGAGATCGCTGAGAAAGAGTCGTTCGACAGAATCAGCTCGAGCGTCAGAGTATGTCGGCATCAGCGACTCACAAGATCTGAGAGTAGAGCTCCTCCACTCGACACGACGCGACAGTGTCGACGGCAGAAAGGGTCGTCTCGATATCGTCCTCGGTGAAATCGGTTGAGGCAGAGTCGCCGTTCGAGCCGTAAGGAGACAGAAGGTAAGACGATAGAGTCGAGAGGAGTCCTCCATCGCCTCGACGATCTTCTCGAGGTGCTGGAGTTGACTTCGGTTTGAGCGGAATCGCGGAAGCGCCGGACAAGAATTCTTCCATCATCGTTAGCGACGGCGGTAGGAGGGAATGAACGAAAAGAGTCTGATAGATTTCGAAGATGGGAGTCCATCCTTCTCGAATGAAGGCGCCGTTGTTGTTCGCGACCGTGAAGAGAACGACTGCCGCCAACTGCGCTTTGACGTTCATTCCGAATCGAACCGCGAGTGGACTGAGAGTGAGTTTGTGGCCTTCGACGTCGACGACGGGGAAATTGCCGACATCGTTCAGATTCGTAGTCGACGGAGAGGTGAGTCCGGTAACTCGAGCGAGCGAAACGATGAGGAAGTCGAAAACTTCCGACATTTCGAATCGAGCAGCCAACGCGGCGCATTGATTGAGTCCACCAATCGCTTGCTGTACCATGTAGTCGTCCGAGAAGTTTGAGAACGCGTAAGAGAGAGCGGAAACGACCGGTTTCCAGCAGATCGCAAACATTCCTCGATCGAAGACGTTTGTCGGATTGTGCGAGTAGAGCCCTGTTGGAACAACTTCACGTCAGTTATGCAGAGGGGGGCGTCACTCTCGCAAAGATGACTGACCTGTCCGTCGAGTTCTCCTCAACAACTCTTTCCAACCGTACTCGAATCCGACCTGATTCTGATGCTCTTCGGGCAGAACGATCTCCCGCTTTCGAATCGATTCGTAGATTGCCCGCTGTAGCAATCGAAAGGAGTCAGCTCGAGCACGTTAGCAGCGAGAGACCAGAAACGGACGAGATATTCTTGATCAAAGTCGGCATTCTCGTTGACACCTCGCAAGTTGCGCGAGTAGGCTTGAAGATCCATCCTCTTGCGAACTTGAGGGTTGTGAAGATCAGTGTTGAGCATGATGACCGAGTAGGAGAGAACATAAGTCGCGTCTTGCGAATTGATTTCGGCTGTCGTCAAAAAGTCGAACGAACAGTCAGCACTCGAAACTGGAATTTGAGATGATAGACAACACGCACGTGGTTTCGTCGCGAAGTAAACTTCAGCAAACGTTTCCGTGATTCGAGCGATTTGTTGAGCTTCTCCCGGTAGTCGGAACGCCTCGAGGAGTTCTCGCATCGCATCGCAGATGATCTTCTGCACAGGCCGAATGTGGGTCAGTATCGAATCAGAGGTTTGAGAGAGGGTGAGAGGAACACCTACTCCACTGAAATCCATCGACTGCATGAACGATTTTAAAACCTCAATCTGATCGGGTCGAGAGATGAAATCTCCTAGGAGCTTCTTGTCTAATTTCGGAGTCGTCTTGAGGAAGTTTGCGAGACTCGAGGGTTCTTTCGTGATGACTCCGTGTTCTTCGAGGAATTGGATACCGACTTTGGGTTTGAGATTGAAAGCTGCGGCTCCCTCGAGGAGAACTTGCTTATTCGCTTTCGAGCGAGATACGTCTTCAGCGAGAGTAGGAGATAGGCTACTGTCCGACGGCTATGAAGGGGGAGGTCCAACAGATTAGCTCAATTTCCTGAGAGCAAAACCAAAGGAACCCCACTTGCCTCGTCGACTCGAGCGGCCATTTGACTGCTCAGTTCGAGAAGAGCTTCGAGACAGAGGAATTGGAAGGAGTCTTGCTGATAGGAGGAAGTGTTGGCCGAAGGATAAACGCCCTATTCCGAAAGGCGCTCTCGTGAGTCTCGACATCAGCCTGGTTCGAGAGAGATTGCGGGACTCACTCGACTAAGGAACTTGATGAGACGTTCGAACAAGTCTTCTCCTTCGACGTTGCAATCGTAGTTGACCCACAGGTCGACCATCGAGTGCTTCCCTCTCGCGAAATGACTGATGATTTCGAGCATCAATTCCCTCGTCTCGGCACTCGGTCCCTTCTCTCGATCTCGTTCCCGTTCTCGACTTGCTGGAGATGCCGAAGAAGGTCTTCGGTCTTCCCCTTCGTCTTTGAGCCAAGTCGATCGATCGAGTGCGGTTTCGACGTCGGCTTTGCGAGTCCCAGGCGTGATCGAAGGCGGGAGGATGAGTCGATCGAGGAGGAAAGAGAGGAAGAGCTCTTGTTGAAGTTTGAGATGTGGTCGCATCGTATCGAAGATGTTTGTAATCACTCGTAGAGAGAAGGATAGGAGTTGAGGATGGTCGGAGCGAGCGAGCTAAACACGGACGGTTTTCGACAAGATCAGTAAGCTGGGGATTCCAGGGTGATTCGGAGGAAAACAAACCTGGAAGAGGTGTTTGCAGAGGTGATCCGCGACCATCATTCTCAACGAAGGAAACTCGCCCATACTTCGACCTCCGACTTCGAAAGCAATGTTGAGGAGACCGAGTGCCATCAATCTCATAGAGTCGGTATGTTGCTGATCGTGAGGATTCAAGAGGGAGATCAGGACTCGGAGAAGTTCTTGCACCGAGGCGAGTCCAAACGGAATGATTTCGGTGTCGAATTCGTCTGCTTGTAACGTGTCAGCATTGTCTGTCGCTCCCTCAAAACTTTTGAGCGTGAATGACTCACCTGACGGAGATAGCTTCTCTGCTTCGAGTTCCAACCTCTCCACAACTCGATCATCCAAAACTTCATCTGCGTGCGGAGTCGCCGCAGGAATCTGTCCACTCCGAGGGTCCGGCGCTGCCATCCTCGGTCCTGCTTGAGCCGCGTCCGCGTCTTGCTCTGAGATCGAAGCCGAAGAAGAAGCGAGATCGAGAGTTGCGAATCCTTCTGAAGTTTCGGGATTGAGATGTCGTAGTCGAGAGAAACACGCTGCGACCATAGCTTGCATCGTTCGTTCTGCCGATCTCCGTAGCATCTCTGTTCAGAAGCATGGAGCCAGTGAGAACCGTTCGAGGCAGACCTGAGAAACAAGGAGAATTCGAACGTACCGCTCAGTCTCATCTGACAACACATGCTCAATCCAGTTTCCATCATCTCGCACACACTTTCGTCGCTGAGGACACTCGCGTGTTTCCCCGTCAAACAATTTCGCAAAACGTCGAGAATCTTGAGGAGGACCACTTCGTCCGAGACTGAATCGCTCGCTTCGAATTTGCAGTGAGTACCGGCTGTCGATAGTTGCGCCATAGCGAGGGAGAGGTTCGGGGAAGTAGGAGATAGTATCGAGTAGGTGAGGAATTTGTCGATTGAAGAGAGGGCAGTCGCGGTGATCGGTCCAGAGGTTTCTGGCGAACGGATGACTTCGAGGAAAGGGTGTAGTAGAGCGACAGCATCGAGTTGAGCGGGATCTGAGCAGAGAGTGCGAGGAGGTTCGTTAGTCTCGCCATGAAATCGGTTGAATTATGAAAACTCACCTTCGATATCTCGAAGCCTCATCTTCAACTCCATGAATCCGCTCATCAAACTCGTCGCCGTGTGACCTCTTCCACGCTCGTCATCGTCGTCCCTCGAGCGTGTACGACTTGACCCTGAGACTCCTAGATGACCTGCGGCAGAAGTGTAAGATTGAGCAGCGTACGAAGTCGATGCCCATCTTTGATTCTTGCGCATCGCCGACGTGACGGCCAAGATTTCAGCATGGATCAAGTTCGTGAGCTGTCGATAGGCGAACCATAGAGCAGTACAGAGGGGAGTCGAGGGACAGATCGAATGATCAGCAAACACGTCACGGTTTCGCAGGGGACGCAAGTGCAATGAGAGCTTACAGGGACCTCTACAGCGAACGATGGAGCTTGTTCCGGGTTCGTTAGGCCTCCATTGAGGGTGATCGCGGGTGGTGAATCAATCGACATTGATGATTCACCTTGCTGATCAAACGCGTCTGTACTGATCTCTGTCTCTGATTTACTGCTTCCTGTCGTGCTATAGATCGTGGTCGAGCTGATCCAAGCGTCGTAGGCGCGAGTTGGTGATGAGAGAGAGAGGAATCGCATCTTGGCTTCGCACTCTTCACTGAGCTCGCTCATTTCGGCTTCGACTTGATCAGACGATGGATCTATAGCATACGATACTCTCGATCAAGCGGGAACAGCAAACGATACAGCGCCAGTCTTCTCAGAAGCGAAGAAGTGGGGGAAAGGAATCTGTGGCTCTGGAGATGAGTGAGTCCTTCCTTGATTTCAAGTTCAGAGAGCAGAGACTGAGTCAGTGTAATGCAGACGAAGAAGCGCGTTCGCCCTACCGCAAGGTGTTGTACCTTCGACAATCTTACCCTGACAATTGGGTCGATTCCTCGTTCCTCAAAGACCTGCAACGCAATGGTGAGTACATCATTGCTATCTCGAAGACGATCGGAATGCGGAGCTTTCGACTGACCCTTTGTCGGTTCTCCGCAGTGAACGTTCATCCGGCTTCACTTCCTCTCCTCCTTCGTCAAACCTTGCCCATCACTCAACATCTCGCCTGCACCTTCATCTTCGTATCCATCTTTGTTCGACTCGCTCGAGGTACTCTGCATCCCGCGACTCTTCTATCGTTCTCGTTCCTCCTCGGCATCGTTTTTAAAATCTGGTCTTTCCTCATCGGCGAGTCGAATTCGACGAACGATGGCGCCGGAATCGCAACTCCACTCATACCTCTCTTCGCGTTATATCTCTTGTCTCCTGCCCTCAAAACGCTCACGAAATCGACAACTTCCGACTCGATTTGGGCCTTGAGCGGAACTCTCTTCGCAATCAACCTCCTCTTTGGCGATTATCGAGCGATACCCACAGCAACCTCCCTCCCTTCTCGACCTCTCCATACTCTTCTCTCTTCTCTCGTTCCTCGATCCACGACTCCTCCTCGTTCATCTTCCCCGATGGCTCGTCGAGCTCCCCTCCCTTCGACTCTTTCCCTCTCGGCAGCTCTCTCCGGAAGTACCGTACTCGCCTCGCGACTCGACTCAAACACCTCCGTCTTCTCCCTCCTCCTCTTCTCGACCTTATTCTTCGGTCCTTTCCCGCTCCTTCGTTCTTCTCTCACCTTAAAACCTACCCTCTTCCTCACTTGGTTACTCGTCACTACCGCCCTCGTCAGTCTGAGAAGTCTCGGTGCGGGAAGTATGGCGATTGCTGCAGCGTTACTGTTCGGATCGAGCGTCATCGCTCCTCTCGTTAGAGGTTGGTTGATGATTCGATACAAGGATCGGATTCGCGGACCTTGGGATCAGGCAGTACCTCGCGTAGAGTAAGGGGGGATCGTAACATCTTAGTAGATTCACTGTTGTATCAGCTAGGTCGAGATTACTACTTCTTTCTGTTGTTATTGAGTTTTTCCATAACCTTTTCCGCTACTCCACCTTGCATTCCTTCCTTCAGGTATTCGTAAACGACACTGAAATCCCTGTCGGAGTACTCTTCGTGCGCTGAGAGTTTGTTGTAAAGCGTTGAGGTGAGGGATCCGACGGGGAGAGGAACTCCAGAATCTTTCGAAGCTGAGAGAGCGAGATTTAGGTCTGGAGCGTGCAATCGTGAGGAGGTCAGTGCCTTGCGCTCGATGATGGTTTAACAAGGTAAGGATTGCTCACCTTTCGCCATCAATTTCGAAAGGAATCTGGTTCGCACGAGACCGGAATCATCAATTTTTCATCGTGAAGCGCTAACGACGATCTTGAGAGCTCACCCTCCGGTATAGTCACGATCTGCCGGTGTAGGAGCATGCGGGAGTGCTCCAGGGGCAGGATTATTGATTTCGCTCGACCAACATTTCCCCGTCTGCGAGATCGATGCGTCAGTGAAAGTCCGCTTCTCAAAGCAGAAGCAGCTTACTGAGGTATTCAGAATAGATGCTAGGAGGTCGGGGGAGAGTCCGAGTGCTTTCCCAAGAAGCATGGCCTCGCTATCGTGAGGCTTCGATCGCTCAGTCGCAAGTCGCCATGACTGAGAAGATTCGAATGACTCACGCCGTTCCCGCCATGGAGATACCTAGTAGTAGACTGGAGCACAGGAGGACCTGAGTCAGCTCGACGCTACTTGAGAAGAGTGAAGACGACAAACTTGTTGCAAATCTTCGCCGCTCTATGAGGGAAGACGTCGAACGTCAGCTCACTCGTCTCAGGACGAACGCAGACTCTTCCACGTACAGTCCATTTCCTGAATCTCCACAGTGAATCTGCCGGCTTCCCATTCGAGCGAGATATGGTTGTGCTCGTTCGAAACTACGAAAAAGGAAAACTCAAGGTTAGCCATTTTCTCCCCATGCTTCGACCGGAGTGACATACGCAGGGGCAGGACCTCCAACCATGAAGCTCAAAGTACCCTTCTCAGCTCCTACGACTCCACCACTGACGGGAGCATCGACCATTTCCGCCCCAACCTGTCTCATTTCGTTCGCAACTTCTTTCGCAACCGCCTGATCCAACGTTGTACAATCGACAAACAACGTCTCCGCCCTCTTCTCGTCCCCTAATGACTCTAGTCCTTCTTTCAATCCGTTCTCTCCGAGGTAGACTTCCTCGACTTGAGGAGAAGAAGGAAGCATCGTGAAAATCGTACTCGCGAGTCGCACGACTCCCGCGGGTGAAGACGCCGGTAGTACGTCCCTCCCTGCGTACGCTCGAGTGTGTTCAGTGAGGAACTTATTCGCGGCCTCGGGAAACGCATCGTAGACGACGAATGCTGGTCTCGGTTTGTCGGGATCGTAAGTGTAGACTCCGGATTGTCCTTCGAAAGTCTTGTTGAGGAGGTTCGCTGCCATCCCTCGTCCCATCGCCCTGTGAGGTGGGAACCCGACTTCAGTTGAATCAAGTGGGGAAGAACGAGAGGAAGGGAGAGGAACGCACCCTAGACCGATGAAGCCAATTGTAGCACTTCTGTTGAAGTTGAATCGTATCAGTGTCGGGAGCATTGTTGCGAGAATCCGAGGTGAGAGGGATGAGAGAGGAAACAAAGAAAGTTTGCTTTGTCGGCTCGCCGTTCGCTGGAAGGGTAGCGGAGATTTTACGCCTTCTCGTCCGCCTAGTCGACCTATCTACGCTCCACCGTCGATGACGATCGAATCCCGCTCATATTGAGAAGAAAAACCCGGAAAACATCGAGAAATTTTGCGATCTCGCAAGGAAAATTCGCACGAAGCTGCCTCACGATCCAGATTTGGGCTTATCGCCCGCCAGACTGGCTACTAACGATATGATAGTAAGAAAGAGGGGAGAAGGAGGTGAGTAACATCGAAAGCACGGACAGACTTCGTCGCGAAAGGTCCACATTTTCGTTCCTACGCTCTTCTTAGCGTCAAGTAGGGTACCTTTGACGCTAATACGCCTTGGTGGTGGTAAAAGCAAGTCTCAGACTGCGTCGAGCTCAGTCGGGATCTCGTAAAGGGAGCAATTCCGGACTGGAAGGAGCGAACAGACCATGAACGCTCAGAAATCGGGGCTTTCGGCCTCAACGATCGCTGCGGGCAAGTTCGTTCTTGCTGCATACCACTCATTTGACAAGTGTCTCTCCGCCAAACCCGAAGCTGTCGCCAAAGAGGACGATCTGGCTCGATGACTCGTCAGGAAATCCTCTTGCGAAATTCTGAACCTTCGATTTTCCCCCCATTTTTCGCCGCCCTTAGATCGCTCACACAAGTTGGCTGTTGGGCTGCAGAAGCTCGTAAGCCACCAAGCGGGATAACGTTCATTCAACTCCTTTCGTTGTCCTTTCGAGACTCGTTGTCCGCAGTCTGTCTCCCTTACTCTTCACATTGCTCAACACTTCTCGAGCTCCTCATCAGTACAATCGACTCTCCCAAGATATACGAGCTCGTCACGCGTACCAACCTCAACGACCTCCTTTGAATTCAAGTCGCGCTCGAATCCTCATCAAGACATGACGAGCGCTGTACAAGGTGTATGGAACAAGCTGAGCGGGAGCGAGACCGCCATGGTAGTGGATAACATCACTGATCAGGTGCGTGGATGCTGTCGCTTTCCCCCAACGTGACCGATTAAATTGGAGTGGTTGAGTGAATGAAACCTCCTCTTCTCGTTGTTGAGGGGTGCACAAGGGGGCTCGATACTCAACGGAACGGAGTGAAAGACCATACCTGCCGCATGTACTGACCTCAAAGCTTGTACCTCTCGTTCGCAGGACAGTTCCGCTTTCAAATTCTTGAATCTTTCGAGGACAGAGCGACTATGGGCTTTCGGAGCTTGGTTAGTCATCCCTCGAAACGTTCTCTACTCTACGGTAGCGCAAGGCTGACCAACTTCGTCTCGTTGCACGAAGTCAGCGTCGTCGGAGGATGCATTCTTTCGATTCTTGGTTCCATCATGTTCGTGCTAGGTCAGGTTACGCTCTTCGCGATCCTATATGTCCTTGGAGTCGTCATCTCTCTCGTCGGATCAGGTTTCCTCTGGGGGGTGAGTCGGAATTCCGTCGTCCCATGCAAAAAAGGGAAAAAACTGGTAGAAACTGACACTTCTCTTTCTCTCCCTCACGCCAACTCCATCATCGCGAAAAAAAAACTCAGTTCAAGAAGCAAGCAAAGGCGATGTGGGATCCAGTAAGACGGTACGCAGTTCTAGTGCTGTTCTTGTTCATCGCTTTGACATTCGTCTTTGCGTTCGCGGTTCCCATCGAGTGAGCGTTTCCTTTTCTTCTTTATCTTTGTATCGCCGCTCACCGACATTTGCGCGATAGTCCTCTCGTCATTATCTGCGCGATCTGTACATACTTGGCTCTCTTCTGGTACACCCTTTCCTACATACCGTACGCACGCAGTTTTGTACAACGAATTTTCGGTCTCTAGATTACTATCTTTCTTTTGCAATACCTCTCGTTAAGTTACATCACGAAGCGTCTAGTCAGTCAGCGCACTGTAGAACTGAATAGAGACGAGATTTGCGAAATAGAATTTTTCGATTGGCTGAAGTACAATCGAGCCGCGATTGCCTCGTCCTCACTCTCCTTCACCGCAGCTCGCCCCTACATCGACCTCAATGGCATCTCCGATCGTTCGCAAGGCTATCAACTTGGCGCCTACGTCGTTCGTTCGCGCGTCTGGCGTCCCCCTCGCGCGAGGATTGACGGTCAACCCTCCTTCCGCTGGTGAGGCTCATTCCCACGGTCACGGTTCTTCGACGGGCAGGACCGACTTTGAATCGACCCCGCAATGGGCAGTTCAAAACTCGGTCGGCCCTTACGGTCTCACTCACAGGAGTAAAATCAACGGTGAGTTGAGGAAACCAACTCAGATCGGTTACTCTCTTCCGATGCGGCGAGGGTCAGTCGGGGCATAGTATGAAGGTAGATCGGCTAGCTACGATGGACTAGAAGGGCTGGAAAGTAGGGAGATGGAAGCAGCCACCATTCGACGGAATCGAGTTTCATCTTTCGGGATCGTAACTTCAGGGGAGATTTACTGTGAGATGGCTTGAATGAGATCACTGATCCTGTTTGTTCTGCGCCGTTTAGTCTCCCCCCGCACCATCTCTTCCCCCCGATTCGTTTCGACCTCTGCAGTTTCGCAACAAGCTGCGTCTTCCCAAGTTCCCGACTACTCGAAATACACCAAGGGAACCGATCAAGATGCGAACCGAGCCTTCTCCTACTTCATGGTCGGTTCGATGGGTCTCGTCACTGCCGCGGGAGCGAAATCGACCGTTACCGATTTCTTGCAAAACATGTCGGCTTCGTCCGACGTTCTCGCCTTGGCCAAGGTCGAGGTGGACCTCTCGGCGATTCCAGAGGGAAAGAACGTCATCATCAAGGTGAGTTGCTACTTTCGGGGTTTTGAGTGAAATTTGCTGATTTTCTCTTCTTTCGTTCCATTCTACAGTGGCGCGGAAAGCCCGTCTTCATTCGTCACCGAACCCAGGGAGAGATTGACGAGGCGAACCAGGTCGACATCAAGTCGCTCCGTGATCCTCAAGCTGATGCCGACCGAGTAAAGAAACCTGAATGGTGAGTCTTTATTCTCTTTCGGGATTTTCGTTCGTTTGCTGACCTTATCGGAATTATAGGCTCGTTATGCTTGGTGTTTGGTGCGTCATGTCGTTACTTTGGGCCTGAATCCAGGACGAAACTGACTTTCCATTTTCTTCATCACTCCTCATCTTCACGCTCCTACCCTACCCTTTTCATTCGATATCGCCAATCCAAAACACTCGCCGTACGTCGACTCCGTCCGGAAACTTTTCGACTTTGCTCGACTTGGGAACTTTCTCTCTACTCGTTACCGACCTCCGACTTCTGCTGCAACGACAACGCTCTACGACCTACGGATTGACATGGGATAGCACTCACTTGGGATGTGTGCCTATTGGAGAGGCTGGAGATTACGGAGGATGGTATTGTAAGTTTGGAGTTCGCACTTACCGATTCTTCTTTTTCGCTTTGAACTGACTCTTTTTCTTTCTCCTTTTTATGCCCCTGCCACGTAATTCCTAAACCCTTTATTCTCCCCTTGCGCTCGCGCCGGATCGACTCGGACTCGGAAAAATGAATCCGAGTTTTCTTGTCGTTTCGGCTGGGCCATTCCCCCCCTTCCCTTCCCCTTCGTGTGATCCATACTAACACCTTGCTTGCTTGGCTTTCTCGTATATAGGGTTCCCACTACGACATTTGTAAGCAGCTTCGCACTGTACTGAACCACCTTGTCGTTACTGACTTCTCGTATCTCCACCCCGCCCCGACTTCCCCTGCTCCATTACCCATCTTCCGCCACTTCATCCTCTGTGCGATACAGCTGGTCGTGCTCGACGAGGACCTGCCCCTCTCAACCTCGAAGTAAGTCTACCGCTTCGATTCGCCGTTGCATCCTCAGCTAATCTTTGCCCTTTTCACCTAGATCCCCGAATACGAGTTCGAGAACGACGAGACCTCAAAGCTCATCATCGGTTAAGCGGAGCAGATTCAGGTTGGAGTGTTGCGGTGTGCGGCGGTTTAGTAGAAGCGTTCCTTTGTCGAAAAATCACCTATTTTGTTCTTATCTCTTCAATCACAGAGGCCGACTTCCGCTCCGCAGGCCTTCTGGATCTTCCTTGTGCGCTACCCCGCAGCAAGAGCTGTGCGGACCTGACGAGTCAATCGGATCTCGCGGTATGAAGTTTTCGCAGACTCCTCTTTCGTGACATTGTTGAAGCGGATTTCTAGCACAGGCTGTGGGCAGCAGATGATAGCGAGTGAACAGTATCTCGGTTCGCGGCGTGGGAGGGAACGTAAGCAAGCTGCTAGAAACAAGACACGAATTCAAAGACAGCTGAAGTTCTCCCCTCGTCCCTTTCTGTTCGTCTCCGTCACATCCCCTCTCTGACCCCTGAGTGCTCACTTCGTAAGCATGTATCGACTCAAGCTGGGTCATGCGGTCCTGAAACGAAACTGCTCGGGCTCAAATCTTGCGAGTCGATTTCTGCTCTTCGCTCCTGTTGCTTATCCCTTATGACGACCGCTCATGATATCTCGTCCTTTCTTCTTACCTGCTTCTCGCAAGCACTTCAGGAGGCGGCAGAGCGACAGAAGTTCGGCTAGTCCTGCCAGCAGCAGCGCCATCGAAAGAAATTGCGAGAGTCCGTGCGAATTTCTTCTCCCATTCCGCTCCGTGCTCCTGAATCTATGCCGGCACACGTATCGATCCTTCAGCCAGCACGCACATCATCGTGAGAACTGGGAGCGCTCGGAATCATTCGCGAAGAAACCAAGTCACGACCGGACTTGCCGCGGAAAATGAGCTCGAGCTTTGAGGGTCTGAACGCTCCAAGATCCCGGCGCTCAGCGATCTTTCTCCTCTACAGATTTGGCCTCTCACCAACTTACGCTATGAGGGTATGCGGCTGCCCCTGCCCAGGCCTTTCAACAGGCGTTCTCATTTCATCCATCACCGTGCTCCTCGTCTCTTTCCTGTACGGTATCTACGAGTTACTCGGTCTCATCTATCGTCAGTCAGGCCTCTCTCTATCTCGAACTGACGACGCTGTAGCTGACTGAAGCCTGCTCGACTGAAACAGTTTTCACCTTCGACCTGTTGTCATGGTTTTCCCTCGTAACGGGTCTGATCGGTGTACTTGCTGCTATTCTCGCCTTGATCGGGCGTGATAAAGAGGATCAACAGATCTTAACTTGGGCCTTCATCTGGACCGTCGTGAGTTTCTGTTCATTCGAAACGAGCGAATCGAGCTCAAATCGCTGAAAGATCTCATCGGACAGATTTCGCTAGGATGCGCAACAATCATGAGTGCATTCCTACTCACGTTCCAAGCCGAAGCATCGACAACCTCCGAAACACGTGCACTCTCGATTCTCCGTGTAAGCCACCTTTCGCTCTTCCCCCCTCTGCTCGCATCTCGACTGATCCGCTCGAGTTCGGTCAGATCTTCTCCCTCTATTTCTTCAACGTCTTGCTCCCACTCTCGTGGATGGCGTACGAGTTACGAGAATTCAGCGTATACCTCTTCCACGAGACGGATGCGCAATACTTTATTCGGAGAAAATACGACGAGGAAATGGACAGGGAAGTGAGGGAACTTCTACCGACGACGAGGACGAGGACGAGGACGGGTGAGACGAGATGGGATGGGGAAGGGGAAGGGGATGGCGAGGAGAGTGAGAAGAGAGCGATGGTGATGGAGTTGGGGAGGAAGAGGAGAAAATCGGGGGATTCGAAGAGCTCGAGATCGATGGAGAGTGGAAGGAGAAAGTCCCGAAGACACAGCGTCGCAAGCGTTTGATCAGACGGGACCGTGTCGTTTGGGAAGGACAGAGTTATTACAAGACAGGGTTGAGAGAAGGTATCTATGTTGGAGAGAGAATGAACGGAATGAAACCCTGTGAGCTACTCACAAAAAGAAATGAGCTCTTTTCTTTTGTACCCTGAGAAGAATCGAGAGGTCTAGGTAGAGATGAAGTAGTGTATGTACGAGCGAGCGAGGAATCGAGAGATAGAGGGTTTTTCTATGCAGCCATGTAGTTGATGGGTCGAACGGGACCTTTAGGACCGAACCAAGTACCCTTGACGAACGAGTTCCAGTAGACCCAGGGGAAGAAGTCCTTCTTGAGGTAGTAATAGAGAGCATTGGGCTTGTCTTGAGATCCGAGGTAAGGGGCGAAAGTTTCCTTCGGTACTCCTCCGTATTTGAACTCGGCGAGCCTGCATAGAAACCAGATTGATCAGACGTAGCTCGCATAATTGGAGAAGCGGAGAGACTCACATTAGTTCGTTGTGACCAGTAAGAAGAGGGCAAGAAGCGTATCCGTCGTATTGAGCGGGAAGATCTTCCTTCTTGACACCATCCATCGTCGCTCGAAGGTTATCGACGAGAACAGGAGCTTGCGAAGAGATCGCGGCGGCGGTCTTCGAGTTAGGGAGGGAGGAAGCGTCTCCGAGGGAGAAGATGTTGGAGAATTTGGTTGATTGAGTCGTGGCGGCATCGACAGCGACCCATCCAGCGGCATCAGCTACGAGCAGATAGGTCAGCTACGAGTCTACGGGTGACAGAGAGCAGGAGACATACCGATTGGCGAGCCCTTGATGAAATCGGGAGCGCATTGAGGAGGAACGACGTGAAGGAAATCGAACTCCCTTTCGGTAGTCTTCCCCTCACCGGCTGAGAAAGTCGCGATGCGAGACTTGTTGTCGATCGAGATCAAGTTGTGGTTGAAGAGTCCTTCGACATTGCGCTCTTGACGGAGCTTTTCGAGAGCGGCAGAGTATTTCGGGACGCCGAACATCGCTGAAGAGAGACGAGAAAACGTCAGCTCGGTGCGAGTGCTGGTATGAAGGAATAATCGAAGACGCACTGGGAGTTCCGGTAGCGAAGATGGGAGAAACTTGACCACGAACTCCGTCTTTCTTCCATTGCGACTCGGCCTGTTCGGGAAACGAGGCGAACGGTCAGCTGAAGTATAGCTGCCAATGCTAGATCTTGCTCACCATCCAGAGGATCTTTTGGGGAGCTCCAGCGCATTTGATGATACCAGCGGGTTGAGTAAAGATCTGTAAAGCACCTCGATCAGCTGTGATTCGCGAAAGCTTTCACACATGAAGGAGCAACATACAGCATCACCCTGCTTGAAGTTTTGGATGTTTTTCCAGACTTTCTCGACGGAATCAATCGAGTAAATCGAAGAAACGGGACCATTGGGATCGGCGAGACCTTCGTTCAATCCCTTGACCTTGTCGAAATCGATCTTGAGTCCGGGAGCGACGACGAGGAAGTCGTAGCTACCGAAAAAACAGAGATCACACTCGTGAGCGATAGAATCTCGAGACAGAACAGAGCGATTAAAGACTCACGAAATGACATCTCCATCAACAGTCGTAACTTGGTTCTTTTCGGGTTCGAATGACTTGACCGACGAAGGAACGTGTTGGGTGCCTTCGGGAAGGACTTCAGACATGGGTCTATGCATCTTTGATAGAGGTTGAAGTCCAGCTCCACTGTTCGGAACAGACTCGAGCGATAATCAGTCTCCTGCAGCTTTATCGCGTTCATCGAGGTCGCAGACTCACACAAGGGTCCATCCTGGTTGGTCTACAGAAGTCAACACGAGTCAGATCAGCTTCAATCTCTCTCTCGCGGATGGATTCGATCACGCCACTTTTTTCTGGAAAGCAAGGTCAACATCGATTCGAGGACTTACAGTGATGGGTCTTTGCAGGTTCGATGATCGTGATATCCTTGTCTCCCAACGACCTTCCTTCCTGGTAGAATGCACGCTTCAATTGAGCCGAAACAGTCGTTCCCGCCGTTCCTCCGCCGACTACGACGATCTTCGAGTGGGTCGAAGCGTGACGGACACTCGTGGCGAGAGATCGGGCTTTGATGACTCGGGAAGTACGAGCTGCGAACATCTTTCGAGGTCGAGATCGGAGTGAAGTGAAGATGAGAGAAAGTTCGCGAACAACTTTCCGAGTTTGTTCATCTCCGTCATCCTGCGATTGCGACGCCGTCACGCCAGCAGACAGACTACCGATCTAGTGCAACGTACTATCGGCTGCTCGAGTCACCCGCGCTCACCACGATCGATTTCTCCTGTTCATCAATCAACCTCAGCTCTTCGGACCGCCTCTGAACCTCATCCCAAGCACACCGGTACCACTGAGAATCATCTGCAGACAATCTACTCGCCACCGTGAGGATGCAACGCTTTTCAACCTCTTTAGCCCCCACTCGCCGACGACTTCTTCCCCTCCTCCTTCCCTCTCAGTTCCGTCCCATAAACCCCTATACTCGATTCTCAAGGTACTCGACCTCCACGATGATCGCTCCCGCCGTCCCCTTCCGCACCCACATCGGTCCCCTCCCCTCTTCGACTTCTGATCCTCTCACGCCCAACGCCCACGTTTTCTGGCATGCCCCGACCTCAACCTGGACCTACATCATCGTTTGTCCCACGACCAAACGCTGCGTCATCATCGACCCTGCGTTAGACTACGATTCGTCGACTCAAACGATTTCGACGGAATCGGCAGATGCTCTCCTCGCTTTCATCCGGGAACAGGCTTATCAAGTCGAAAAGATCTTGGAGACTCATGCTCATGCGGATCATTTGACGTCGGCGAGGTATTTACAATTGAAACTCGCACAAAGCGAAGGAGGAGGAGGAGGCGGACCGGCGAACAAAGTCGATATTGGGATTGGAGAGAAGATCAAACAGACTCAGGAATACTTTGCGAAGAAGTACGAAGTGAAAGAAGACGAGTTGGAGGGAGCGTTTGATAAGTTGTGGAAAGATGGAGAGACCTTCACGGTTGGAGAGTGTGAGGCAAAAGTTTTACATTTACCGGGTCATACTGTGCGTCTCTTTCCTCTCAACAACCGGATCGATGAAGACGTGTTGATCGATTGAGATTCGTACAATAGGCGGATCATGTAGGATATCAATTCGCTTCGTTTTGTTTCGTCGGAGATTCGATTTTCCTCGTGAGCCGTGATTCCTTTCTACTCAGGATCGAGTCACTCTCGTACGAGTAGCTCACTCAATGTCTCACCTATCCCGCTGTAGCCTACCGTTGGTTCAGCCCGCGCCGATTTCCCCTTCGGCTCCCCTGAAACACTCTTCGCATCCTCGCAAAAACTTCTCTCTCTCCCCTCGACAACCCGTCTCTTCAGCGGCCATCACTACCCTTCCTCGACTGAATCGAACGTCTGTTCAGCGACGGTGAAAGAACAGAAAGAGATGAATCGACATTTGAAGGAAGGGATGGCGGAGAACGAGTTTGTGAAGATGAGGAAGGAGAGGGATGGAGGGTTGGACGAACCGAAGTTGTTGCATCAGAGCTTACAGGTGAGTCCTCGAGACCGAAACAGACGAGACGTAAAGGAAACCGTTAACCGTTCTTTTCGGTTTTGTGCATCACAGGTCAACATCCGAGGTGGAAGAATCCCGAGGGATAGGGATGGGAAACCTTTCCTGAGAGTTCCGGTCAAGGTACCGGAGGGACTGTAGGCAGAACAGGTTGAGGAGGAATCGACAATGATCCGTTCTTTCCGATTCATTTACACAAAATCGACGACTTCGTAACTGCTCGCAACGTGCTCGAATGACCCAGAACACCGACAAGTCACTTCTCATAACTTCTTCCGACGTCTCAAGCGTTCTGTCAGATGGTTGGACTCGTGTGCATGAAATGAGCAGTGCTTGAAATCCTTCGCACGAGATCATTTGCGAGTTTTACAATACGCACGTTCGGCGAGAAGAGGCGAGCGAATGAGCAAGCACGAACCGGATGAAGCAGCTGCAACTCAAGATAGCCAGGAGGGAGCAAAGGAGAGCGCAAGACGGAAATGAAACACACGCAAATCATCAGAATGTACAGGTGTATTCGGGATTAGAAATTTGAATTTTCCAAAGCTCCAATGAGAAAAATTGATCGGCCACCCTCCCCTCCTCATCAATCAGCTACGCTTTCAGTCCATCGTCCAGAAGGTCTGAAACTCCACTCTTTGCTCACTTAACTAGAAACTATGGCTTCTACTACCCCCGCGGCTGCCAAGTGAGTCGGATTCCTCCTCTCTTTTTTTCTAGGTTCGAGAAAACCCTTTTGTTCGCCTCCCGATCTACCGCCCGCGTTCCGGAGGGATGGAGAATGATGTGTAGGGAAAAAGTTTGGATCGATTAGCTGGACAAACGAGTTAGATACGCCACGGGAACAAGCGGGGTAGCAAAGTATCGATGGAATTCGGGTGTGAGAAGAATCGAATCTCGAAACACCGCATACATTGTTACTCGCTTGAGCTATGCTGACCTGACCTATATCTGTGATTTCGTACAGGCCCGAAACTCCCGCCTCTGAGGCCCCTGCTGCTGCTGGAGGAGTTGAAAATGTCGAGGAAGGTCTCATCGAGTCCAAGTGAGTTCCACCACGCTCTCTGGTCTATCTCTTATGTTGCATAAGCTGATGAGATCGTGCGGTGTCACTTTCTGCGAATAGCTGGGACCAAGTTGTCGAGTGAGTTCGCACACTGCGTTCTACTCTAGTTTTGTGAAACTGATCTATCGATCTCTCTGTAGCAACTTTGACGACATGAACCTCCGACCTGAGCTTCTCCGTGGTATCTACGCTTACGGGTAAGTCTAACGAAGATTCCAATCGAAGTAGAGGAAAATGAAAACTGATCGGCGGGAAATCGTTATTGACAGTTTCGAACGTCCTTCGGCCATTCAACAACGTGCTATCATGCCCGTCGTTGCTGGACACGATGTCATCGCTCAAGCTCAATCCGGAACTGGAAAGACCGCTACCTTCTCCGTCTCGATCCTCCAATCCATCGACGTCGCCCTTAAGCAACCTCAGGCTCTCGTCCTCGCCCCGACCCGTGAACTCGCCCAGCAGATTCAAAAAGTTCTTGTAGCTCTCGGAGACTACATGAACATTGAATGCTTCGCCGCTGTTGGAGGAACCTCGGTTCGTGAAGCTATGGCGAAGCTTCAAGAGGGAGTTCACGTTGTTGTCGGTACCCCCGGACGAGTCTTCGACATGATCCAACGTCGCGCTCTCAAGACCGACCATATCAAGATCTTCTGTCTTGATGAGGCCGACGAGATGTTGTCTCGTGGATTCAAGGATCAAATTTACGATGTTTTCCAACTCCTCCCCCCTACGACTCAAGTCAGTCTCACTCCCTCTCTTTCTTCGATGTCTTCTTGACTCACTTTCTTTCTCGTCTAGGTCGTCCTCCTCTCTGCCACTATGCCTCAAGACGTTCTCGAAGTCACCACCAAATTCATGCGGGACCCTATCCGAATTCTCGTCAAGCGTGACGAGTTGACTCTCGAAGGTATCAAACAATTCTACATCGCCGTCGAGAAGGAGGAATGGAAGCTCGACACTCTCTCCGACTTGTACGAAACCGTCACGATCACCCAAGCCGTCATCTTCTGCAACACCCGAAGAAAGGTCGACTGGCTCACCGACAAACTCCAAGCTCGCGAGTTCACCGTCTCGGCGATGCACGGAGACATGGATCAAGGACAACGTGAGGTCATCATGAAAGAGTTCCGATCTGGTTCCTCGCGAGTCCTCATCACGACCGATCTCCTCGCCCGTGGAATCGATGTTCAACAAGTCTCCCTCGTCATCAACTACGACTTGCCCTCGTCCCGCGAGAACTACATTCACCGAATCGGTCGTGGTGGACGTTTCGGACGTAAGGGTGTTGCGATCAACTTTGTTGCTACCGAGTACGTTCATTTTTTCTCTTCATCGATTTTCCGCTTCTCGTATCTAGCTAACAATGATCTGCTCTCTCTCATTCTCTTCTCTGCAGGGATGTACCTGCCCTCCGTGATATTGAGCGATTCTACAACACTCAAGTAAATTTTGCATTTCTTCTTTGCGACTTATGTTTTCGAAGCTGACCTTTTCCTTTCTTTGCTTTCTCCTTTAGATCGACGAAATGCCAATGAAGTAAGACCCCCCTGTGCTCAATCTCCCGAATCTCTGCGATTTTTCGACTTGTCGAAAAATTTACTGACTTTTCCCTTTTTCTCCTGAAAAACAGCGTTGCCGACCTCATCTAAACACCTCCAACTTCCGCTCTCTCCGCTCTGTGTTCTTTCTCTCTCACCCTCCATCCACTAGACATTTGTCCCCTCGTCGCACTTTGATTGTCGTCCTTCTCCTCTCTGGTTTATATTCACTTTCCTCTTTCTCCTTTCGTTTTGATTTCTATTATTTCTTTCTTTCCTACTCCCTCCTCTTCTTTCCTTTCAAAAAGCCTTTCTTGGTGACGGTTACACTAACCTCGTGGCATTGTAATTCTCTTGAAGCCCTATTTTCTCACTTCCATCGTCGTCGTCGCGCGAAACATGAGCTTTTCAGCTTTCTCTCCGACTTCTCTGCTTCGATCATGTTTCTTTGCATTCCGATCATCTGCGGACCTCAATCAAGGTAGATCCGACCTATCTAGCCTCACGCTCTTCTGGATCCTGACCGCCTCTCTTCCCCGCTCTGCACCGTGACAGCCTGAAACAGGAGGTTCGTCTCTTCCTCTCTTTCCCTCTGGACGTACTTTCAGGCGCTTACTCCGTCCAAATACAGAGTGATGAAACGTACGTATGCCCGAATTGCCGGAACGCATCGGTGAAAGCGTACAAGAGGAAGAAGTGGTTCGAATTGTACTGGATCCCGCTCGTACGTAGCGCTCTCTGTCCCTATGACACCCACAGAATAATGAGCTGAACGTACGCTCCGTATGTCTCGCAGGTTCCGCTCGGAAGTAAACATGTTTTCGTCGTGAGTTTGACTGAATTCGCAGCTTGCTCTGCTCGGCTCCGCTTCTCTCGAGGTAATGCAGCCTGATTGAGCTGACGTTTCTCTGTACAGTGTCCTGTCTGTCGTACGTTACGCCACGATCAGATAATGACGCAAGAACGGGGAATTTTGCAAAATGAAAACTGACTCGTTTGCATCTTTCGCAGGCTGGCAACATCTCAACGACGAATCGATCAAGCTACAGCAAGTTGGAGCAGCCCCATCACATGCCGGTCAAGGGACCGTCCAAGCGGGAAGAGGTTACGATGTCGGATACGCGAATCAGCCGCAAGGAGGTCAAGCCGCCCCTTCTTCGTATCCTCCGGCGACTGCTACAGGAGGAAAACCTCATTGAATCGAAAGGCCGACTCAGGTGGGTGTTGCGTGATTTGATCGAGTGTAGGTTGGTGTTGTCGTTGTATTCCAGTTTCAAGTTTTCGTCCGACGAGACGGTGCGGGCCAAGCATCCCTCTCGACACTACGACTGTCACGCGCGGGCGTTCCGAAGTGTAGGACGGTACTCTAGCGGGAGTCTCTGTAATGAACGCTCAGCATCGTCCTGGAGTGAAGAGGAATCCTTCAAGCAAAAAGGAATTCGAATAGCGGAGAAGTCCGCTGTAACGATCCTTCTGTAGCATTACAGCCCTCCTGGTCTCGTGTCAACTGTCATGTCGTCCCAGGCTTTCCATCCTCACGAGGCAGCAGCGAATGAGTTTAAGTCGTAGTTTGCGAAACTCCCGGATTTTCGGAAACATTTTCTTTCCTTCATACGCGGCTACCGGCAACGTCCTATAGATCTACGTGATATCGTGACCTCTACAGCTGAGCTTCCACCGATCTTTCGAGGAAATTATAAGAGATTTGTCACGAAAGTTGCGAGAAACTTTCTGACTCTCCACTTCTCACCATTCACTCGACCATGAAGCGCTCCTTCCAGCAGATCAGCCGTTTGGCTCGTCCTACGACTCTAACGACGTCTCGACCAGCGCTCGCTCATCGTTCCCTCGCCACAGTTTCTTCATCTATTCCCCTCGGAAACTCGACCTCCCTTCCGATCGAAGTCGAAGCGGCCGAGATCACTGTCGTCACTCCTTCGAGTGACATGATGGGATTCGAGTTGAGTGCGGGAGAATCATCGCAAGCGACGGACAAGAGTAGGGAGAATCTCGGAAGACCTATCTACCTAGATGCTCAAGCTACGACTCCTACGGACCCGAGGGTACTCGACGCAATGCTTCCTTACATGACGAACCAATATGGTAACCCTCACAGTAAGACTCACGCGTACGGATGGGAAACTGAGAAAGCTGTCGATGAGGGACGAAAGGTCAGTTTCTCGTCCTTCCCCTCACTGTTTCTCGAGATAACCGAGCAGTTCTGAGATTGATGTACCTATTCTTCGCCCGCGTAACTAGCACATTGCGGATCTCATCGGAGCAAACCCGAAAGATATCGTTTTCACTTCGGGAGCTACGGAATCCAACAACATGGCTATCAAAGGTATCGCTCGATTCTACAAAGGCAAGAAGAAGCACATGTGAGTCTCGATCTCGCTATGTAATCGGAGAGATTCCCGAGATTGACGCTCATTCCTCGTTCCTACAGCATCACGACTCAAACTGAACACAAATGCGTTCTCGATTCTTGCCGAGTTCTCCAAGACGAAGGCTTCGAAGTCACTTACCTCCCCGTCAAGACGAACGGTATCGTCGATCTCGAACTCCTCGAACAATCGATTCGTCCCGATACTTGTTTGGTTTCAATTATGATGGTCAACAACGAGATTGGAACGATTCAACCGATCAAGGAGATTGGAGATATTGTGAAGAAGCACAAGGGTGTCTTTTTCCACACTGATGCCGCTCAAGCCGTCGGAAAGAGTAACTTTCCTTTCCCTTTTCCACCCCTAGAAACACTCGCTGACTATCGATTCTCGCCGTGCGAAATAGTTCCCGTCAATGTTGAAGACCTCAAAGTCGACGTCCTCTCCATTTCTGCCCACAAACTCTACGGACCTAAAGGTATCGGAGCGATCTACGTCCGTCGAAAGCCCCGAGTTCGTCTCGAACCGATCATCAACGGAGGTGGTCAAGAGCGAGGATTGAGGAGTGGAACGGTAGCTGCGCCGCTTGTCGTTGGATTCGGAGAAGCCGCGAGGTTGGCAAAGAAGGAGATGTCGGTAAGTCGAAGCTTTTCCCTGCAATCCCGTCCTTGGCTCCTTCAGGCGGAGCTCTTCTTAAGGCGACTATGACGAAACTTACCTGGGACTCTCTCTCGGACGACCTGTCTTAAGGACATCGGCTCGACGAGGAGAGTCTCCTTCAATTTTCCGCGAGCGAAGCAACGATTCAATCATAGGCATTGCGAAGAACTTTGTGCAGGGGTTCCGAGTCGTCTTATCAGCAGTCAAATTTCACGGAGCAGTTGGCTGACGTTCCCTTATCTTTCTTTCCAGTACGACCATGCTCACATCCGAAGACTCGCACAAAGGCTTCATGACGGAATCACGAGTCAATGTGAGCAAGTTGTACGAAACGGAGACATTGATGGATACCCCGGTTGCACGAATTTGTCGTTCACGGCTGTCGAAGGAGAATCTCGTGAGTTTGAGCCTTCAGTTAATACTGGCAAATTGCTGATCTTAACCGTTGCCTAATTCGCTAGTGCTCATGTCAATGAAGGACATCGCCGTCTCTTCTGGATCCGCCTGCACTTCCGCTTCTCTCGAACCCTCCTACGTCCTTCGAGCGCTCGGTGCCGAAGAAGATATGGCCCACTCGTCGATTCGATTCGGTATCGGACGTTTTACGACGGAAGAAGAGGTGGATTTCGTCGTCGACAAGGTCGTCAGCAGTGTAACGAGGTTGAGGGATCTCAGTCCGTTGTGGGAAATGATTCAAGAGGGAATCGACTTGAAAACCATCGATTGGTGAGTCCTTCTCTCCTTCCCTCCCTCGCGTTCCTGTCTCTCTCCCCCTCTTTCGTGTCGGCCTGTATCGTATCGCGACACGGCGATCCTTCCATCCCCCTCTCTCAACGAAACACGTCTCTCGATCGCAAATTCCGAGCGAGGAAACTTTCGGTCAAAGATGTTTCAATTGAAGATCGACCTCAATTTGTCTCAAGCACTTTACCTCCTCGCCGAACGAACATCGACCAAAGCTCGGGCATCTTCTTTCGCGCCTCTCGCGATTTGGATCAATTGAACTGACAACATCGTTTCCCATCCTCTTCCTCCTTCTTTTTCCCTCTACCCCTGACATACCCCATCATTCCTCGATCTTTCCTTCCTCCCCGCTTGAACAGGTCACAACATTAAGCTTGCAGTATGTTCGCGCTGTTGTCTGTAAACACACTTTTCGTTTGCGAAACCCGCTCTTCTTTCATGGAACCTTTCTCTCGGAAAAGCTTGCTTTCGCGCGCGGAAAACCGTTAGATCAAGAGTCTCTACCTCCTTGTCTCTCGCGCTGCGGGGTACGTACGTAGAGCGTCTTTGAAGGTTCATACTTGTACGTGCGAAACGAGTTTGACGTCGGGAGGCGAGTCGTGTGAAAGGAGTTTTCGAGCTAGAAGCTGGAGCTGAATTAGGCGAAAGAGGGAATCTCCCTCCAACCTTCAACCTCTGAATTTTGCTCGAAGCGAACGATTAAAAGCTCCCTTTCGTTAACGATGCACTCACAGATCAATGGTGAATGGTGAGTACTGAGCGAGTCGAAAGCGACGTCTTTTTCTCACGACGAAGAACGATCGAGACGCTCGTGGTCGTCGGATCCGGTCATCCTCAAGGGACCCTTTTCTACACAAGCACGTTTTCGCACGCCCGGCGAGGTACACGCGTAGATCTCCACTCTTCTTCCTTCTCCTCTCCGTCGGTTTTTCCATTCGGAATTCCACAAGCGAGCGTCGTTTTTTTCTCACAACACTCGGGATCGCGCGATTCTTGACACCAAAGCTCAACACATTGCCTCGAGATACGAAGACCTGACTCGTTCGTCGCTTCTGACGGGATCCTGTACGTTGCGGCAGACGAAGTAGCATTGGGAATCCGAAGATCTGTGCGAGAGAACAGTTCGCAAGGTTCTCTTGGAAGCTGAAGGGTTGCGAAGGAAATCGAAGGCGACGACGGTCTCGATTTTTTGCAAGCGAGACACTGTGCCCTCGCCTATCTGCCAATTTGCTCTTTCAACTTTTTCGCCCTTTTGCTTCCGTCTCTTTCTCCCTCAGCCCTCTGCGCCTTCGTCCTCTCTTTCTGCTCGACTTCACGATCCATCGTCGAGTGAGACTTCACCTTCGACTCAGATTCGGTAGCTCGTCGATCCCATCACTCTCCTTTTCTTCTCTATCACCTCTCCGATCTTGCACTCCTCTCCTCTTCTCGACTTTACACACTCTTTATCACGCGCGATATCACCTCAGCAACTTCAGCTAATCCATCTCGAGTCGTTCGATCAACTCTGGTGAGTTACTGCTTTCCCAACTTTGAAATTGCTCTCAATCAACTTGTTCAAGAGAACGCAGTCACTCACGAGCTCCTTCTTCCTGCAGTTCAGCCATCTACTAGATCATTTACACCCTCCTCCCTCATCCTCTCCATACGATGATCGCACTTCCTCCAACACCGCGCCGTTCACTCTCCGGCTCTTTCAACACTCAACCCAACTCCCCTAAATCTGGAAGACGGCGCAAGGTTACGATCCCGCTATTCATCCTCCTACTGGTTCAAGGTATCGTGGTATGGAGATATTGGGGGGATTCGGAAGCTCTCGATTCGAAGGCTCATCAATGGGGACAACGCTTGTCAGATTTCGGTGCAGCAACAGCGGATAGGACATGGAGATCTTCCTCATCAAGATCAAATACGGGAAAGGCGCACGGATTCCATTCTGGAGACCTTTCGACTGCTTTACTACCGCGGAGAGACAGAGCTCTCAATGTACCCTTCCAACTCTCCGAGGATCCTCTACCCGTTCACCACATTCACGAAAACATTCATTTCCACAACCACCCTCTCTCGGAACACCGTCCTCCTTCGAACCAATTCCTTCTCGCTCCCGACGCCGTTTCTTCCGGCCGAATTCACAAAATCGCTCCCGTTCTCTCCATCATCACGGCTACTCAAAATCCTCGAGAGATCATGCTCGAAACCGCCGCTTCAGTTCTCGGACAATCCCTTCAAAACATTCAATGGGTTATCGTCGACGATCACTCGAACGTGACTGAATCCCTCAACATGCTCTACGAAATCGCCAAAGACCCTCGAGTAGTCATCCTCCACAACGAGGGGAACAGAGGACTCTCGGCGAGTCGGAACGTCGCTCTCAGGTGGATCTTGAGCGAGGAAAACCTCGAAAGACGTCCGAGGTATTTGGCCAGTTTGGACGATGATGATCTGTACGAGCTTACGGCTCTCGAAAAAGTACGTCTTCCCGACTTCCCATGCTGGGACTCGCGAGCTGACGATTTTTACGCATTTTGTAGACCGTTTGGATGCTCGAATCGAACCCGGAATGGGATCTTGGAGGTTTCCACGTGATCAAATTTAACGCAAATAACGAAACCGTCACTCAAGGACTTCACTCGGGTGCTGCCAATTTCTACAGTGTGCGTTTTCACTTCCCCTCTGTCGACTTTACCTTACGCAAAGCTGACGCTTTTTCTCGTATCTCTGCAGGGTAACTTCGTTCCGAATGCGGCGGTTTACTCAGTTCGAGCCGTTGTCAATTCAGGATGCCGATACGACGATGTCAACTTTGCTGTTGGTGGAGAAGATTGGGATTTCTGGATGTGTCTCGCCGAGGTGAGTACGAAATTATCGCTCTCTTGTCTCGTTCCGAGCTGATTCTCCTCGTTTCTTGACTACTTCTAGCACGGACACTGGGGAGGAACCGTACCGGAACCCCTCTACTGGTACCGAGGTAACCCTGCCGCGTTCCGATCTGCTCGATGGGGAAACATGTTTGTCGACGGATTCTCGACGCTCAAAGAACGAATTCACGACAAACACTCGGCTTTGATCAAACCTGGAAGCTTCCCCGACATCTCGGCTCGCACTTCACAACAACTCGAACGAATCAACTGGGCTCCTCCTTTCGAAACTCACCTCGCTCGATTCAAGAAGAGTATCATGTTCGTCGTTCCTTGGCTTTACGTAGGAGGCGCCGACGTCGGAGCTCTCCACATGATTCAACTCTTCGCTGAGAAAGGGTACCGAGTTACCGTCGTTTGCACCCTCTACCGCAACCCCGCCGGAATCGAACTTCGACCTCAAGTTCTTCAATACACTCACGACGTTCACATCCTCCCTTCGTTCCTTCGAGCTCCCGACATCCCTCGTTACCTCAAATACCTCGTCGAAAGCCGTGGCATTGAGGAAGTCGTCTTCTCGAACTCTCAACTCGTTTACGAAATGCTTCCTGCTCTCACTGAACAAATGCCTCATGTCAAATTCATCGATGTAAGCTCTCCTACGTTCCAGCTCAATTGACTCGATCTGATTGTCGTTGAGTGCCTGCAGTATCTCCACAACGAAGCTTACGACGGCTGGAAATCTGGTGGATACCCTACCTTCTCCGTCATTACTCAACGCTACCTCTCCCGAACGATCACCTGCTCTTCTTACCTCCGAGACTGGCTCCTTCAACGCGGTCACGTTTCTCCCGAATCGATCGGAGTCGTCAAACTCGGAATTGAGGTCTCCGATTTCTCTCCGAATAACGCCTCGATGAAAGCGATGGCGAAGAAGGATCTCCTCAACGTCGACCCTTCGACTACCGTCATCACGATCGTCGGACGTCTCGACCCTCAAAAACGACCGACTCTCGTTCCCGATATCGCGGATGCGCTTCGACAACTCGGTCATAAAGAAGGAGAATTCATCATTGTCATGCTCGGAGATGGAGACAAGAAGGATGAGTTGAAGGAACGTATCCAGGCGTTCAGGGTCGATCGATTCGTTCGAGTACTCGGAACGGTCGAACATCCTCAAACTTTCCTCGCCGCGACCGATATCTTCCTTCTCCCATCGATGAGTGAAGGAATCTCGATCGCCGTTGCCGAAGCGATGGCTATGGGCTTACCAATCGTCACTGCTCGAGCCGGTGCACTTCCCGAACAACTCGGAGATGGACTCGTCGATCAAGCAACTGGACAATCTCTTATGGCCGGAGTACTCGTCGATCACAAACTCAACGCTGAAGTCGACGCTCCCCTCTACGCCGCCGAACTCGATAAACTGATCCGTTCCCCCGACTTGCGAAAGCAATTCGGTTCGAACGGACGTAAAAACGTCGAGAAGACGTTCGATTGGAGACAAACTCTCGAAGGGATGTTTGAAGAGATCAAACAATCGAAACTTCCTAGTCACGAGCACGATGAAGGTCTACCGAATCCGGCTGCTTATTTCGCTCTTCAAGATCTTCTCCTCGAAGCTCATCAAGTGAGTCTCTCTTCATTACTCTCCGTTCTTCACTCTTAGGAAACTGACTCGCGTACGTGTAGGAAACCGATTTCGCCGCGGCTCAAAACATGCTCAAAGCTCCTCCTCGATTCGGAGTCGGAAAAGAGCTTCAAGATCGTTGCGGAGAATCGAACCAAGCGTTGACCGACTGGATCGACTCGATCGAGACTCCTCAAGAGTGTTCGAATCGAAATTCGTTCTCCAACGCGAGGGCTTTGCAACGAAGTGCGAAATTCCAATGCGGAGCTTGGTTAGTCTCTTCCTCAACCTCTGAACGCTCTTCGTGCATGAGACTGATTCGTTTCTCGGTTGTGTAGGTGTATCTTTGATCTCACGACTCCAGATTACGCCGGATGGGCCTTCAACGGAGCTTGTTTCACTCCTTTCAACGACAACGCCGCGGGATGGTGCAAACAGTCAGTCTTTCACCTCTCTCTCTCGAATCCCTCCTTTTGAAATGATATACTGACGATTCTGTACTTCGAATAGATTCTGGTCCGGTCGACCAAAAGGAATCACTTTACCCGCCGAAGAACCTTAACAGAAAAGAAATACTCCTTTTCTCTCAATCTCGGTTCTCCTCCAATCACTGTATCATTCATCCTACTCAGCATTTTCTTCGCATCATCAACAATTAGATCTCTCTCTCTCCTCTCTCTCTGTCTCTCTGTCTTTCTTCTTATCAGGTCATACTCTACGGTTTTGTGTTTTTCTCGCTCTTTGCTCTGCTTTCGTTTGTTTGTTGTCTGTCATTTTTTTCCCATCATCAGAATATTATAGAACTTGCTGCTTGCTTACTCGATACCCAAGGAAAGGAACGAAGGAAGGAAAGGAAAGGAAGAAAGGAGGTTTTTCGTTCGATCGAAGCTTGGTCTTCATATCATTTATTCTTTATTCTTTATTATCTATTTTGCAAACCAACCCTTATTACACGCGCACTGCTCATTTATGTGTGAGAGAGATAATTAGAGAGGATTGTAATCGCGATTGCTGTCCGCGTAATTCACCCGATCTTACCTCTTTGATCTCTCACTTTCACTCGACATGTCATCACCTGAACCTGAACTCGGCGCAACTCGAGAAGGGAACACTGTCGAGTCAGCCGAAGCCGCAGCGGGAGAAGGAGCGGGAGATCGTTACGACATGACTGGACCCGAAGGAGGAGGAGGAGGAGATGGTCAACCGGAAGTCGTTAATCAACCATCAGGAGGACTCATGGATATCGTCAGTACTCTCCTCTCTGCCACACCTCACGAGAACGGGTCGACTGAGAGGTTCGTCGTTGTGATCAGTTTGGAGAAGATTCGGAATTGAGTGATGTTACAGACTCTGAGAATGAAGGAGATAGTCAGTTCCTTCCACTGTATCTGGTTTCCAAGTTGTTCGCGAGCTGATCCGGTGTGCACACGTGTGGAAACGGTAGAGGAAGACGAGGGACGAAGATCTCGTTCTCCTTCGAGGGAAGCAACTCGTTCAGAACATTCCGCGACTCCAGCAGCAGCAGAGAGTGGAGATGGAGATGGAGAAGGAGATGAGTACACGGGAGATCGGGATGAGAGGATCAAGAAATTGTCAAAGATTGCGAAGAAGAAGAGAGCGGAAAGAGATCCAGACGACGACGGAGAGGATCAATACAGGAACAGAAAGTACGCTCAGCTTCCTCTACATCAGACGTTTGTGTTTTAACTGATGGTATGGTGACTTTTGTGTGCAGGAAGAAGACGAAGAAGAGTCGAGCGAGAGAAGTTGAACAAGACGCAGATCCTGAAGAAGACCCAGAAACCAGTCAGTGAGGTTCAGCTATATCTCTTGTTGCAGAGACTGATATGGCTAGTTCCCTCACACACAGAGCGCCGACGAGAATTACGAGCGAGGATTGATGCTGCTGCGAAACAGACTACCAACAAACGTGGAAAGAAGAAGAAGGCTCAGGATGAAGAGGTACGCTCTCCACTCCTATCTCTGCACTCTCGAGATGCTGACTCGTGTGTTGCGATAGGATATCGAAATGATGAACGATGAAGCAGTTGCGAATTTGCGATCGAGAATGATTTTGGCCGCCGAACGAGATGTCGAAGATAATCAGGATGGGAAACCCGCAGTGCACAAATTGAGGATGTTACCGCAAGTCATCGAATTGATGCAAAAGTGAGCTTCCAGTGTCCTCTCGTTCGTGAAAATCGTGATTGAGCTGATCAAGTTTTGCTTTCTGTTCCCGTTAGAACTGCTCTCGCCGAAACCATTGTTGAGAACGGATTGTTGGAAGCTGTCAAGAGGTGGCTCGAACCTCTAAAAGACAAGTCTCTACCTGCTTTGAACATTCAACGTCCTCTTTTCAACATTCTTCGCACTGTAAATTCCTCTCTACTCCTTTCGAGATTCATTGTCCTCTCTGACTCTACTTCCCTCCTATACTATACTAAGCTCACTATCGAAACCTCAGCACTCAAATCTTCCGAACTCGGCAAAGTCGTCTACTTCTACACGAAATGCAAACGAGTCGACCCTGCGATCGCCCGACTCGCGAACCAACTCGTGAGCGATTGGATGCGCCCGATCCTTCGACGTTCGAAGGCGTTCGTCGATCGAGAAGTCGAACAAGGAGGATCGTCCCGACATGCGAGGTTCGGAAGTTCTTCGTTCGAAGCGGCGCAGAAAGCGGCTCAAGCGAAACAAGTCGAAGGAGGCGCGGCGGCGGGAGGGCAGAGACGAGCGAGGATCCCGGAAGCGATGACGGCGACGTTCACGGTCGCGCCTCGTTCGAACGTTGGGTCGGGTCAAGTACCAAATTCGGGAGGAGGTGCGGCGAGTCAAGCGAGGATGAGGGAATACAAGAAAAAGATTCAAGCGGGTCAACAAGCGGCGAGGCGTGTGTAGTGACTTCCTTTCTTTCGTATTGCTCGTACTTCACTCTTCTCAGTTGTACCGATTCGGACGATCGTCGATACTTTTTTTTCGAAAACCACTTTAGCGATCGTTACAGGGGAGAGGAGAGAGAGAGCAAGCGAGATCTAGCCAATTTGCGTATCTGTTACAAGGAGGGGGGAGAAAGAAAAATCGTAGTAAAAGAGGGGTATCTGTGCTATGTTCAACGGGAAAAGCAAGAAAGAAAAGGCAAAGAACACGGGTGAGAGGGGGGTCGCGAAATATCGTATATCACTATTCACGATCTCGTCACTTCGACAAAATCGCCTTCGTCACGAGTGAGAACGTCTTCTGAGCCGGTCGAGGGGCGTTCGAGGAGAACTCCGTCCGATTCAGAGTGCATCGTAACGTCGTCTCGATTTTCCGTTTCCTCTCTTCCTCGATCGTCCTCCTGTTCTTCCATGAATGAATCTTCGGCGTCGTCATCGTGACGTTCAGCGACGACTTCAGGAGAGTCTTCGACGTTGACTCCGTAAGACAGAATTTTTCGAGTTTTCAAAGGCGAAAGTGGAGAGGCCTCCGAGCTAGGTGAAGGTGAGGACGAGCAGTAGTCGAGGACTGGTAGTCGGACGTCGCGATCAGGAGAGTCGACGAGAATCGAGAGCACTTCGCGAAGGGCGACTCGGTGCGAGGGCTCAGAGTAGAGAGCGGCTGGAAAAAACGATTGATTCGAGATTAGTGTCTGGGGCGGAACGAGCGAAAGAAGAGCGAGAACTCACAACATTGACAGGCTTCGCTGATTGCTCGAGCGACGGCAATCCGGACGCTGACGACCTTGTCACGTGCGAGGTCGACGAGAGTGTCGAGGAAGTACAGTTCGAAACAGTCTCGAGGCAAGCTAGCCCGAACGCACGCGACGACAGTCGAAACGTAGGCGACTCGATTCCTGTACGAAGAGTCGGTTCGGAAGACGCCGAGGAAGGCGAAGAGCTTCGCTCGGGACGGTGGTCGATCGAGAACCGAATTGAGTAAGAGCGGGATCTGTTACAGAAAGAGTAGGATCAGTCATTCGGCCTCGAGCAAAGGGTAGAGACTTGGACATACGACGGTGACGGCTTGTTCTCGAACGCTCGCGACAGAATCTTTGAACGCTTTCGCAAGTACCGTCAAAACCTCCTCTTCTCCGTCGTTCTGCATGAAGTGAGGGCCGAAGTCCGCAACTTTCTTCAGGGCATGTTCTCGAAGGCGCCAGTTACCGATGTCAGGCCAGGCGTCCCCGAGGATTCGAAGCGCTTTCTTGGCGGTTTCTGAACCGAACGACACCAACAAAGTCGGTAGATTTTCGAGGGCGGCGGATTGAACGTTTTCGACGTCTTGAAGGAAGGCCGAGAGCGGTTCGAGGAGGAAGCCGTCTGATTGATCGGGGCCGATGATCTTCGCGACTTCGTGAAGGGAGGAAGCGAGACTTTGACGAGCTTTTTCGACCGGATCTTTGCAGAGAGCTTGATGTTGATCACAGACGAGGTTCCATTTGTCGCGACCGAGAGTGAGGATGACGGCAGGGAAGTTGAAAGCAGTGAGAATCGAACGATCTGCGTCTCGCGGTTTTTGAGCGAAGAAGCCGGGAGATTGCCACGAAGTCGAGGCGTCGACGAATGAGCTCGAAGGTGATTCGAGGGCGCTCTTGAAGTGCGAGAATTGGTGATTCGCGAAGGAGTTAGCCTCGTCTTCGTTTGTTGAATGGTCGCCGTTCAGGTCGAGAGATTTGCCGAGGAAGAAGGCGAGTAGTTCCTCCGGGACTCCAGCGGGGTCTTCGTGGAAAAGGTAGATGAGTTCTCCAGCGATTTCGAGAGCTCCGCTTCGAACGTTTCGGTTTTCGTCGACGCTGAAGTGTCGAATCGCCTCGACCACCTTCTCGTGGAGCGCAGTGCCGGGGAGGCGTTTGCAGACGGCAGGGAGGGCGAGAACTGCGGCTCGTCGAACAAGCCATAGCTGATCTTTCGAGAAGAAGGTGTGAAGAGGGAGCTGACGGCAAGGAGAAACGAAGCATCGTCAGTAAGCTGAAAGCGACAGCAGTTTGAGCGACAAAATACGTACGACATTGTGCTCGAGTTCCTCAGCGGGAAGAGCCGAGGCGAGATTACCGAGAGCTTGTACTGCTTCCTTCCGAACGTAGAACATCGATTCGGCTTTCATTCTTTCGACCTCGGGTAGGAACTGTTTGATGAGAACGGTTGATTCGAGGCAATTGGCCAAGGCGATCGCGCCAATGAGGCTCATCGAAACCATCTTTCCGATGGAAGATTCTTCATCCGCTGGACCTTCAGGGGAGAAGCTAGAAAAGATCTGCTCTTGAGGCGAACTCGACGCCGGAACGTCGACGGTCGAATCTTGGGAAGCTTTTCGTTGCCATTCTTGTTCCCACTCCATGAGGATTCTCGCTTCGAGGTCTGCGTCTTCTTCGTCTAGCTCGAACGACTTCTCCTCCGGGCTCGTGAAGAGAACCGGACTCTTGTTCGCCTCCTCCTCCTTGATCTCCTCGACTCGAGTCTTGCCAGCTTCCGGATCATCCAAGGCAATCGAACGCTCTGGATCTTCTTCGTCGAGTCGAGCCAAACCGATCACGATTCCAGAAACGACTTCGTCTTCGAGAATTTGACGAGCTTCACAAGAGAAATCGTATATCGAATGAGGGTCTGGTTCCGAGATAGCGGGTGCCGGTGGTTGGATTTGACCAAAGTCGAGTGAACCAAGATCGGGGCCCTCTGAAACCGGAGGTAGAGGTAGATTCTTGAGTCGACAGAGGAAGCGAACGATCGAGGTTTCAGCGGCTTTCGCGACCGTCGTCGATTGATCCGTGAGTAGAGCACCGAGGAGAGCCGTAAACGTTGTTGCCGAGATTCGAGGAAGGTTCGGGTTTGACGTCTCCGATTGCGCGGGTGAAGTCTCTGAAGTAGGCGGAGGAGTTGCCGAACGATCTGAGGGACCGCTGAGCGAAGGGACGGGAGAGTTTTCGACGAGGGAGTCGGATCGAGGTTTGTAACGCGAAGGAACGGGATTGTCCGAGGAGGAGGCGCTCGATTCTTTCTCGAAACCTGGTTCGAGCTCCGTGAGGGGACAATGCTACAAGAGGCGAGAGACGATATCAGTTGAGCCGCTATTGCGCGGGAAGTGAGCAGACTTACCGAGAAGAAATGCCACATGATTCGATCGAGTTGAGGGGCGAAAACTTCCTTGACCATTTCATCCTCGATCAAACTCGCGAGAAGCGGGAGAACGTATTCGACCGCTTCGCAAATCTCGACAGCTGGGAGCCAATCGGCGAGGGAGTGGGCGACTCGAGCACTGAGGACGATCTAGTCAGCACTCTGCACTCGGAGGAGCAGGAAGAGAAAGGCTTACCGTTCTTCGACTGCCTCGCTCTTCGCGCAGACAAAGATCCTTTCCAGCGCTGACAAACTCTCTTCATCAATCGTGAGCGGATCCTCCAAATCGCCGACGCTCAGATCTCCCGCTTCTCCAAATCCATGCGACATTTCGTTCTCGTTTTCGTGTTTTGATTCTCGCTCTCCATCTTCCTGCGCCTCGAGGTCAACATCCATGAATCCCAAAGAGCTCTGATCTCTTTGCCTCTCCCATTCGTCCCTCTCCTTTCTGATGAGCTCGAGTCGTTCTCGTTCCTGCATGTCGAGTTCGATTCGTCTCCTTTCCGCTGCCCGTTCCGATAATTCTCGTTCCTCCTCCCGTTCAGCTTGAGTCTTCGTAATCCCGAGTGCTTGCAACAAGCTGACTCTCGCCTCCTCCGCTTTCGTTCCACTACTCTTCCTCCTCCCACTGCTCGTGAAACCGAGTTCTCCTGTCCCGTCGTTGTCGAGATCGTCGAATTCATCCTCGTCGAGTTCGTCCTCCCAACTCGGAGCTCGTTCGAGCGGAGGTCCATCAGGAAGAGTCGCGAGGTGATCTGGTAGCGGGGAAGGTGAACGAGCGAGAGCAGCTCCTGGAGCGAGAGCGAAATAAGAACTGTGAGAAGTCGGAGATTCTTCGAGATGTTCGGGAGTTCCAACGGGCGAGGTCGCGGTAGGAATCGAGAGGTGAGGTAGTCCGAGCGCTGAAGAGACTGTAGGGCTTTTCGAAGGGGGAGGAATTGGTGGCGGGAGCGTCGGAGGTTCGGTGACTTCACCCGAGGTATCAATGTTCAATCCTTCACTTGCTCCTTCCTCTGTCAGATCTCGATCCTCTACAGGCTCGTTCCGTGACTCTTCCATATCGTCGATATCGGACATCTTCGAGTTTTGTTCCGACTCCGTCGCGGGAGGACTCGCCAACGGACTATGAACTTTCGGAACAAACTCCAAACCCGTCAACCTCATGCCCGTCGCTCCTAATCCCGAAGCTATGGGCGAACGAGGTCTCTCTCCTGCATCTCCCTTCGATCCTCCTCCTTCTTCACGTTCTCGACTTCCGCTCCTACTTCGACTTCTCGAAGAAGAACTTTCTCGAGTCCTTTCTTTCTCGCGTTCGCGCGATCTACTTCGAGATCGAGATCGCGCTGCGGATCCTCCGACGAGATGAGGCGGTAGAGGCGTAGGTGCGTTCAAAGGTGGAGGAAGAGAAATCGGTTTTTGATGAGGAGAGGCAGGGGGGAGAGTTTCGTTCGAGTCGGCTAGCGCGGGGGAGAGTGGAGCGAGTGTCAGAATGGGTGAGTGTGAGCTGGAAGGTCGAGAAGCGGAAAGGTTTGAGATCGTAGGTGAGAGAGGGGTTGCGTTCAGAGTTGGTGAAGAACTTTTGGGGGCGTGTTCCCTCGGTGGACTCGCGACGATCGAGCTGGGGATATCAAAGCCGAGTGCTGTAACGACTCGAAGGCGATCAGTCGTCGTTGATCAAGCCAAGCCGAGAGAAGAAAAGCTGGAGAGGTACTCACAAGAGAGGGAAACGGGAGCTGAAGGTGCCGGAAGAGGACCACTCGTCGGGAAGAGTGATTCTGTAGGTAAAGGAGGACTCGGAGGTCTCGAAATATCGATCTCCTCTGTACAGACCTCGAGCGGGCTCGAACCATCTTGCGCGAGTCCATTCGGGGACGATTCGCCCTGATCTTCTTCGAGGAAGAGACTCGCTGGACTTGTCGAACTCGTAGTCGATCTCGTAATACTGCCACTTCGAGGCCGCTTAGGTCCGGATGGTGAAGCTGGAGTGTGAACGTCGAAAGGGAGTGGAAGTAAAGGAGGACTGTAAGATGAACCGGAACTTCGTCTCGTTCTCGGAGAACCGACTGGATGTGACGGTGGAGAGGTAGAGTATTGGTCCGAAATTGCGTCTGTCATTGCCTGATCGAGCGCGACGTGCCGTAGGTTGTCTGAGCAAATCGCGTCTGAACGAGAGAGTTCGAAGGGAATCGGCGAGAGTCGACCATTCGGCGAGCTTGATGTTGGCCCGAAAGGAGGTGAAGCGAGCTCCAGGCTTGATGAAGAAGGCGACGAGAAGGAGGAAGCGGACAAAGAAGTCGAAATGAAAGGTCGAGACGAGGAGTGTTGTCCGCCGGACAATCGACGAGCGGTGAAGCCCGACTGAGGAAGCATAGAAGGAGAAGTCGAAAGGGGTGAGATGTCGTGGTGATGCGCAGAGGAGGCTTCGAGAGTCGGGGAATGAGGTAGAGCGTGAGATCGAACGCCTTGCAAAAGCGCGGCATGGGAGGAGAGAGGAGGGTGGTGTTGAGGAGAAGGTAGGTGAGGGTGATGAGATGGATGCGATTGGGAATGGGAATGGGACTGTGAGTCGAAAGGAGAAGGATTCGTAGGAGAAGTCGAAAAGAGGGGTTTCGCTCTCGGTGATCTAGTCGGACTGCTCGGACTTCGTTGTTGCCCTAGTCTTGTACCGATCGATGTCGAGATGTTGAGTCGGGGCTGTCGAGGAGATGTCGCGACTGTGACTCCGAGTGCATTCTCTGGCTTTGAAACGGGAACGCTAGGTTCACTACTCCTCCTCACTTCTGCCTGATCACTCGTGGTTGAGAGCCCGTTCTCCCCTGACATACTGAATCCTGGAGGACTGACACTCTGCGTTCGTCGATGTCTCCCTCCTCTCGGTACTGCTCCCGGAACAAGGGGCGAGGGAGAAACGATTCCCGGTATCGAAAGGGACGACTTGTGACCTCCTCCTCCTCCTCCCACCGGTACTGATGTTGTCTTCCCCCATTGCTGCGGTCCGAGGTTCGAAGCGAGACTTGTCGAAGCTGAAGAGGACGAGGTGCCCGAGGGAAAGGAGAAAGGGAAAGGGTTCGAATTCGTACTGTTGGAAAGCTGAGGGGGAGCTAGAGCGACGTGCTGCAGGAGGCTGGGGAGGGGTACACCGGGTGCCGGGTTGGGGGAGCCAGAAGAGATCGAGGTTGAGCGAGGACGACCCCGATTCTGTGGAGGAACGGTTTCTGAGAAAGTCGACGAGGTCAAAGTCGTGCCGTCCTTGCTGGATTCATCTGTAGTAGCTTCGGTCATGTTTGCAAATTGTATTCTATCTGTATCTGTAGTTGATCGAAGAGCCGGCACCCTTGAGTTAGTCACTGTGCGAAACTACCGAATCATGACATTTTCCCACTCTCTCGCAACCTTCGCGAGGCCCATAATCATCTCTTGATATTGTATGCTAACCGATGTATCTGCACGGTGGGAGAGACTCACTGGGAGAGGGTGAAATAGACTAGCGGAACCCTTTTACCGACGCGAAGCTACTTCTATGTCCCTTCTGTGCTATTGACTTGGACTGCTACTGCGGTTCGTTCACTGAATCGGCCTCGACGGCATTGATGTGCGAGTGAGTAGGTTCTTGGACGAGGTGGACGGGATTGACACAAAGTCTTGATCGAGAGGTCTTCTCCTCGGTGTTCGTGGCCCTTCACTGCTGCTGACTGCCTACTGGGTATTCGCTCTTACTGGCGATCGGAGTCGTACGAGATCGATGGTGCTTTTGAGGGGTAGAGAGCGAGAAAGGGACTTGAGAAATACTCTCGGCTTGTTTTCTCATCTCATTTCAGCTCCCTCCCCGGCTGGACTCTCCTCCCTATGCGATGACAGACCCGAGACGGATCCCTACGACCTTGATTCTCGATTTCCACGATTCCTACACTCGCAACTTACTTCAACTCGTGGAACGACAAGCCGATCATGGATGGGACATGACAGACTGGAAGGAACGAGCTATAGTGATCAATGTAGACGCTTTGTCCTGGTCAGTCTGCATTCCCGCCCTTTCTCGCCAGTAAGGTCTCGCTGACTTTCCATCGGCATCCCTTTCGCAGGAATTCTTTCGTCGCAGATATCCTCCCTCGTTTCGATTGTATCGTTCTAGGTCCAGGACCAGGTACACCTCATTCGGATGAGGACTTCTGTTGGGCGAAGAGGTTGATTACAGAGTATGGAGACAAGGTTCCGATCCTTGGAATTTGTTTGGGTTGTCAAGGTCTCGCAACTGCGTTTGGCGGAAAGGTGGGTCCTTCGTCTATCTATCAGGTAGTCTTCAAATCGGATTTGAATCGCGAGGGAAACAGGTCGGAACAGCCGCAACACCGATACATGGTCAAATCTCAAAGATCCAACATGCTGGAAATCCTATCTTTGAGGGCATTCCATCTATCTTCTCGGCAGTACAGTTCAACAGCCTCGTCGCCGATCCGAATAGTCTGCCTGAAGAGCTCGAGGTGATTGCTACGAGCGATAAGGGGGAGGTAATGGGTTTGGCCGCGAAGGGGAAACCGCTTTGGGGAGTTCAGTTTCATCCAGAGGTGAGCCCGCTGCAACCTCCTCCTTTCTTACAACTGTACTGACACGAGGTCATCGCCTTAGTCGATCTGCTCGACCTATGGCACGAAGATTCTCGATAATTTCTTCCGACTGTCTCTCAATCACCTTCAACAATCTCCTTCTTCGTCAACACCCAATCTCCCTCCTTCGATCCTGACCCTATCGACAACTGAACAACCGAACCGTCCCCCAAATAGAAACTCCGCCGACCTCTGGGAGAGACGGACTATTGAGCTCAAAACGACCGGCTCGTTCGCTCCTCAACGAGTGTTCGAACAGCTCATAAAAGGCAAGAGCGAGTTAGGAGAAATGTGGCTCGAATCTGCACGAGTACGTTACCCCTTCCCGCTTTGCATGACTCTTGACTGATTGCCCTTCGTTTCAGCCTACTGGAGTGCCTCAATATTCTCATCTCTTGAACCCCGAGTCCACGCTATCCTACTTTGCTTCGACTCATTCTATCGTCTCGCGATCATGCAGTCAGCCTAACTCCGCCTCTTCGACTGCCCTCGCTCGCTCGACTACCATTTTCGACCATCTCTCATCCGTTCAAACCCGACTACGCGAATCAACGTCGATTCAACCATGTCCCTTACCTTCAATTCCGATAGGATTCGTAGGATATATCAGCTACGAGATGAAATCAATCACGATGCCGCTCAGTCGACCGACGACTGAAAGACATGAAGACGAATTAGGAAAAGAGGAAGAACCTGGAACGGAGTTTGCGTTCGCGAGCAAAGTGATGAGTTATGAGCATGAGACGGGGAAATGGTACGCTAGTGGATTGGTCAGGAAGGGGAGTCTCGCTGAGGAGGAACAGGAATACGGAATCGACGAGGAGGAATGGACTACTTGGATCTCGACCCTCGAAAGCTACTTCTCCTCCTCGTCTGCCCCAAGATTCACACCAATCTCTCCAGTCGCTCTACCCTCGACCTTCACTCCCGATCAAACGCAACCATCCTACGTTTCCTCAATCGAATCCGCTCGTTCCTCCATCACCCTCGGCAACGCCTACGAGCTCTGTCTCACTACGCAGTTCCGCGCCACTCTCCCTCCTTCCTCTCCACTACTCTCCGACCCTTACCCTCTCTACCTCTCCCTTCGAGCGACGAACCCCGCACCTTATTCCGCCTATTTCCATCTCCCGAAATCCGGCCTCACTATCCTCTCTTCCTCTCCCGAACGGTTCCTTCGTTCTTCGAGTCGTGGTCGAGTCTCGATGAAACCGATCAAGGGTACTGTTCGAAGATGTCTAGATGATGAGGAGGAAGATGAGAGAAGGAAAAGGAGTTTGGAGGCGGATGAGAAAGAACGAGCGGAGAACCTCATGATTGTCGATTTGATTAGGAATGATTTGTTGGGATTTTGTGAGGTTGAGAGCGTCGAGGTGGAAGGGTTGATGCAGATTGAAACGTACGAGACGGTTCATCAGTCAGTTTTTTCTCTTCCTTTTTTTCGTGATCGCGCTCGGAGTGCTAATACGAGGGTTGTAATAGGATGGTGACGACAGTCGTAGGGAACCTGAGAGAAGGAGTGACTCCCTTCGATGCGGTGTCGCAAGCTTTCCCACCAGGTCGGTCTCCCTTCGAGCGGGCCAATTTCGAGAGCTGCTCTGACGCTATGCATGATGTGACAAACAGGATCAATGACAGGAGCACCGAAACTTCGCTCGCTTCAACTGCTCGACGAGCTGGAACAGAGGAGATCTCGCGGAATCTACTCCGGTACGCATCTGATCCGATTCGTTCGAACTCGAGCTGAACCTGACGGCTTCTTTCATCGCTATAGGCGTGTTCGGCTACGTCGCCGTAGACGGAGCAAGTGACTGGTCCGTCGTGATCCGAACACTCGTCAAAAGAGGTCAAGGTACGTTTCGCGAACTCTGTATATCTCGTCTTTCGCCCAAACAGTAAAGTGACCCAAATCTCTCACATTCATAGAGCTTCGCCTCGGAGCAGGAGGAGCGATCACTCACCTCTCGAACCCCTTGAAAGAATGGGAAGAAGTTCTAACGAAAATAGACGCCGTGCTCGGTACCAAGAAACCCTAGAATCAACTCCGCTAGATCGTCTTTCCGAACGACTTGTATCAACTTTTTCTCTCGCCTCTCAACAGCCAGCACAGCAGCAACAGCAAACCCTATTAGACTCGGAACATCAACTGTCGTTGTACTTTTTCTCGGAGATTCACCTCTTCGCATTCAGTTCGTTCCAATCGCAATATAGACGATGACCATCTTCTCGTATGCTGTTCAGTTTCTCGCCAGGGGATAGATCGCTCGTTGCGCGCAGCTAGCAAATACTTGCGAATTCATTGTCTTGCGAAATTTAAAGATCCATTTTCTCGCGATTTCTGCAGCGTTGGTGCGTTCGCGCTCGTCGTACTGTAGTGTAAAGCTGTTTGGATTCTCCACGGGCTGCATGCGAACGGGAAGTTTTCGATCAACCTCAGGAAAATTCGAGCTGTGAGGTTTCCGTTTCTCCTCACTCCCCACGCACCTCCAGAACATGGCACCTGCTACTACAGCGAACGGTAAACCTAAACGCAAACGTCAACGCCGCAGAAGGCAGCAACAAAGCGACTCTTCGTCCGATTCGAGTTCTTCATCTTCTTCTTCGGAATCCGAATCCTCCTCCTTAGACGACGAAGAGCCAGCGAAACCGACAACGGTACCAACGAAAGCAGGATCGGATAGTTCATCATCGGATGATTCGTCAAGTTCTAGCGATAGTTCGTCTTCGGAGAGTGATTTGAGCGATTTCGACATGACGGGAGGAGGAAGGAGGAGAGGGAGAGGAAGGAGGAACAAAGCGGCAGCACAACAAAAACAACAACAACAACAACAACAACAAGGGAATGTGCAGGCAGGAACAGTGACGGAAAAGACGGCGACGATGACAGAATTGAAACGACCTTATCCTTCGAGATCTCCTTCACCACAACGCATCGATCCGGCTCACGTTCCACTAGGATCTTCACTCTTTCCTTTACTCAAACCTCAGACGGACGGTCAAGCGATTCTACAAGGGCAAGTGCCGGGAGACGAGGGTTACAAAGCTGGAGAAGAGGAAGAGAAAAAGACATTGGAAGTCGCAGAGGAGAAGCTACAGAGGGAACGAGCGAGGGAACAGAGGTTCGGAGAATGGTGGAGGGCTCGGTTAGTAAGCGAATTCGAGGGAGATTTGGGAGGACTAGCAGCGGTACGTTGTCTCTTCAGTTTGCGTTCTCGATTTCCCGACTTATTCGTCGTTCGTTTCGCAGGAACCTGGTCTTACACCCTCTCGACTTGAACTACTCCTTTCCTCTCTCACTACCCTCTCCTCTCTACACACCACGACTTCAACCGCTGCTGCTCAATCTCGTTCGATCTGGCTTCACGATCCAGCTGCCCCCATCGATCCTCTTTCGACTGTCGCGGCAACGGATGATACCGAAGGAGCAGAAGAATGGGGCAAGACACCGATAGGAGGACAAGGGGACGTCGAAGTTGGAGAAGAAGGAGTCGAAATGGATGAGAAGAGGAGTAAAAAGGGAAAGAGTAGACGGAAGAGTAAAGGCAAGACTGAGGAACGCGAGGCAGCGATGGATGTAGACGAGTAGAGATGCTGGAACCCTCGATCTGGTCTTTTATGCTGCGGGCGGACTTGCCGTGGAAGAGTGCGAGCGTGCGAACGGACCTCGTTGGACCCGTTCGTGCAGAGACACGGGCCTCGATCAAGGTCTTTCCATCTACCTTACTTCTCTCGACATGCCTCGACGAACGATACGACTGCCTCACCTCGCTCTAGTGTTATCACTCTGCAGTATCGGGGCGTCTGCCGACAACCGAGTGATCACAGTGGTGAACAACTGCGAGTTTCACTTCCCTTGGTCTGGCTTGGCGAGTAGTCTGATCTATTTGCCATGCACAGGTGATTATACGATCTGGCCAGCAATTTTCAGGAGTGTCGGTTAGTCAAAGTGTCGCACTTGAGAGCGGAAGACGTCGCTGACAATTTTCGACAATTTCGACAGGTCCTTACCCGAAGCAAAAGACAGGTTGGGAGGCGCCGCCGGGCACACAGGTAGGATTTGAGGTAGAAGAGTCTTGTAAGGTGACTCACGAAACATCACGGAAGTTCAGCATTGACCAAAATTTCGTCTCGAAGGGGGAGGTCGAGTTTGGGGTGCAAGTCTTTCGATTCTTCGTTCACCTCGATCAGAGGATGCTTCTGACTGACTGACGAATGGACCTACAGAGGACGGGATGTGACTTTACGAAAGACGTCCCAGACTATATGCAATGCGAAACTGGAGGTTGTATCGGAGGTTTAGAATGCGATCTTACAAAAGATGAGTTCCCTCCTAGGTCTCCAAACTCTTCCCTTGGCTATACCTGACATTGCAATAGGGATCAAACGTACAGGTAAACTTCCGGTCACGATCGCCGAGTTCAACATACAGGAAGCCGTGGATCATTGTGCGTTTTTTCCCTTGTTGTCGAGGTTCTTTCAGACTGCACGGCTCACGATCCAAGCTCACACTTCTCCTCTCCTCTACATAGACGATACCTCGAACGTCGACGGCTTCAACATCCCCATGGCAGTGACAAATTCTGCCGACTGTCCGCTTTCGAACTGCCCATACGATTTACGCGAAGCTTGTCCGGACGACCTTCAATGGAAGAACGATAAAGGCGACGTCGTTGGATGCTTGACAGATTGTGGGGCTCATCAGGATAATCAAGAGTATTGCTGCTTTGGCGCGCATGAACTGCCGGAGAACGTGAGGCGTTGTTCTGCTTTGACCCATTTATCCCGTTACTGACTTTGTCTCGCTCGCAAACAGTGTCCATCGAGCGCTATTCCGAATTATCCTTGGTGAGCACTCTCTTTGACCCGAATGAGCGCGGCTCATAGAGCTGACACGAACGGCTCTCTCGCAGGTGGAAGAAAAAGTGAGCAATGATCATCGAGTCTTCGTCAGCTCGACGCGACTGACCTACCTGTTCTCTTCTGTCGTATAGCTGTCCTATTGCATACGCTGTGAGCACTACATTATGCCTCGAGTCGAAGAACAGATCAACTGACTCTTTCGTTCCGTCTCTCTTCTCCTTCCACAGTACGCTGTGAGTCAGGGTTCTGGCTCTTATACGACTCCCATCTCTGCGTCATCGTCGTGATACTGAGAGCTTGCTTCACGAGTCCGCGACAGTACGACGAATCGAGTCAAACCGCTCTCTTCACCTGCGAGAAACGAGTAAACTGGATGATCACCTTCTGGTAAGGATCCTTCTCTCTCATCACTTTCGATGGAAGTAGGTGCTGCGATACTTACAGAACATTTCTAGCCCTGGTCCTGAGCTCTACTCTTCCGTCGCGTGAGTTTCCCCCCTCCCTCTCTCTGAGCTTCGACCACCTCTGACTCTTTCGTGACTCTACAGGATCCTTCCAAATGGGACCGAAATCACACAAGGAGGTGACTACCCGGACTACCCGAAAGGAACCGCGAAAGACGGAGGAGGAGCACCTGATCAACCCGAGAACGAATCTAGTTCGGATACGGATCCGAACGATTCGGCTTCGAGTTCGTCGGGTGGTGGTGGTGGTGGTAGTAGTTCGGGAGGAGGAGGAGGGACGGAGACGGGAACTGAGGCGAAACCGAGTTCGTCGAGTGGTGGATCAGGAGGAGGAAACTCGTGAGCTTATTCCCGTTTTCTGGTGGGAACGCTTTTCGTCGCTGACGACCTGGTTTCACAGAACTCCGACTGGATCGGGATCAGGAGGAGGAGCCTCCGCATCCTCTTCGCCCGCCTCAACACCCTCCAAGACAGGTTCCACCTCACCATCTCCATCCAGCGGTTCCTCGTCATCTTCTTCTTCCTCTTCAAGTGATTCCGACGATCTCCTTTTCGGTTTCCCAAAGACGTATGTCTACGCTGGGTTTGGAGCTCTCGCTTTACTCGTCCTTGCAGTCGTCGTATACCTCGTGATGAGCAAGAAGGATAAGAAGAAACATAAACATCGCACCGATGAATCCGATTCGGACTCGAGACGTCATTCCTCGAAAAAGAAGAAGCACGTCGACACAGAATCGGAAACCGAAGCTGGGACCTCGACTCAAGAGGAGACGGAAACGGAATCGAGCGATACGGAGGATGATCGAAAGAGTCGAAAATCGCTCGCGAAATTGGATCGAATGGAAAGGGCAGAGAAATCGGCGTTGAACGCGAGATCCTTCGCGGGAGAGAGGGAGGGGAGGTTGTTCTCGATGGGAAGGAAAGGGTATGAGTCGAGCGAGGATGAGTTGAGTAGTGATGAGGAAAGGGAGGCGAGGATGACTTTGAGGAGGAAGAGTTTGGCAAGTGTATGAGGGGCGTAGTGAGGCCGGTCAGACGCTGCAGAGACGACAGGTGTTCGAATAGACTCTCCTCTTTCTTCCTTTGAATATATCGTTCTTTTCAGAATCTGTCATCGAATCAATCGAATATATTTCCATCCATCGCATCAAAGTGAGTCGGGAAAAGGGGTATAAACTACTAGTGTACTTTATCAAGATCATATCATCTCCCTCCTCTCATCGGTCAAGTCTCATGCAGTCCTTTCTCCGGGCTCTTCTCCCCCTTCGTCGGAATCGGAGCCGTCGTCGATGCTGGAACTGCTCCCGTAGCGGGAACTGATGTTTGATCGATTGAAGTTGGACGATCTGCGTATCCTTGTGCGCCTTGAAGCATTAAGACTCCGGTGAGTGAGACCTGTCATACCTCGATCCCTGCTACTTAGTCCAATAATCGAAGGACTAGAGCAAGGGAGAGAAACTGACAGCGATGATCATATTACTCGCTGCGATGCTCTGGAGGGCTTCAGTGAGTCGTGTTACGCCGAGAGAGTCGAGGGAAGCGGTAGGGACTGGAGGAAGTTTCGAGAGTGGGAGGTAGCGGAGTGCGGCGAGGACGTTTGAAACGTAAACAGAAAGCGCAGAGACGAGCAGCACTGCCACGACAGTCGGTGACCAAATCAGCTCGAGAGACAGTAGGTAGGTGGAAGGAGAGGGATGAGTGAGACGCACGGAAAGTTGCACCATCGAAGAGTAAACCAGAAACGGGATTCAGGATTAATCGACAAGCTGATGCGACGAGAGCTGATCCTGCGAGGGTCGAGAGCGTCGCGACGTAGAAAGGAGGTGCATGATATAGGTGTGAATAGTAAGCTGCAACAAAGGGGGACACACAAAGGGGATGAGTGAGATCCTTTGCGAAACGACTCGGAGGATGAGATAGGAAAAGCCTTACTGAGTGAAGTCGCGACTGCGTGAGATCCTACTTCGGGTCCTTGCCAGATCAGAGCGTAATCTGTTAACCAATGGGGGAACCAAACTCCGATCAAGAGGGAGGTCGAGACTAGGATGATCTTGTTGAGGATCCAAGCTAAGCCTGGCATTGTTCTGCAGGGTGACGAGCAGGTTAGTCGGCCATTTCAATGAGCTCTCACTGGAGTACACTGACTTGGAAGGGCGCGAACGAGGGAGATGGAGAAAGTCAAGAAGCGAACTCACTCGCGAACGGCTTCATTCTTCACCTTCAACTCTTCTTCTCAGTGAGTGGATAGTTGCGTGTCTGTAGTCAAGAGCCCTACTGACAATTCCTCCCGGCTCACAGTCATGGCGAACATCGTGAGTTGGATACTTGTGAACCTGGTTCATCTCATCAACCTCAATTGACTGACACGGCTTGTGATCGACAGGGTATCCCCACGAAACTACTACACGAGAGTCTAGGACATGTCATCACGGTGGAACTGAAAGCTGGTCAAGTGTACCGGGGCAAACTGTTTGATGGTAAGTCTCCCTCTCTCCTCTCACATACTAGCTTGGACAGACAGGGCTGATACTCGATGATGATCACAGCTGAGGATTCGTTATCAATCTCACTCACAAACTGTACCGTGACTCATCGAGATGGTCGAGTAACTCAGTTGGATCAGGTTCGTCCGGCTCTCCCTCTCAGCGCACTCTCTGAGGACTACTTGCTGAGTTACGGATGCGGAAACAGGTTTACATTCGAGGTGCTTCGGTTCGATTCTACGTTGTTCCCGATATGCTCGCTCAAGCACCCATGTAAGTCTTTCTCTCCTTTCTCTCCTCTCTCTCCCCTCCTCTTGCTCCTTCCTCCTTCGCAAATCAACACATCGCAACAATGTACTCATCATGTCCTTTCCTCGGTACGTTGACAGGTTCAAACGAGCTGGACCTACCGGAATGAAAGGACGAGGTATCGGAACAGCCCGAGGAAGGGCAACTATCATGCGTGCTCAATCGAGGAGAGGCAGGGGTGGAGCAGGAGGAGCACGACCGACTATCAGGCGTTAAGATTCGCGAGATTGGACTCGTTGGGAGGTTTGTGTTAGTTGGTCAGTAGAAAACGAAAAAAGAAAGGACGGGACTTGGGAGCGGTTCCTTTCGATTTTTGAGCAATTTCGATTCCCCTGCTTTTGTACAACATTTCGTTTCTGTGGTTGACATCATCCTGAGAGAACACGTAGCGCTGCAAGCAATCGAAGAGCTAGCGAGAGAGATGCAGACATGCGAAGTTCTGAGCGCGAAATTCAAAGTTGTTTGACTTCTGTCACTCAACTCTTGTCCAACTTCCCGCCTATACAACCTCATGAAATCATGAGTGATCAACCTGCCTCATTCGCTCCCTTATCACCTAACGAAACGCGTGCTCGTACCCGTTCCCTCACTCGACGTCCTTCCCACTCTTCTCTCGCTACTGGCAGCTCATCTGCCCATCCCACTGGATCCACCGCACGAACATCTTCCTCAACGACGACCTCTTCAGCCCCCGCGGTTCCTCCTCTCCCAGTCCCTTCAGTTTCATCACCTCATTACTCAACCTCTCTCCGTTCCCGACACTCTCTCTACGGAACCGAAGACCGTATAGTCCTTGACCTCGGTAGTCGCGTATGGAAAGTCGGATTCAGTGGGGAAGCTTGTCCGAGGTATTGTGTCGGGGTGGATAAATTACTCGCGAGGGAGGAATACGCTCTACAACAATACAATAACCTAACGAGGAGGGGGGATAGAGGAGGAGAGGAGGAAGAAGAGGACGAGAAGGGGATTTGGGGATTGGAGAAAGGGGACAAGGGGGAGGAGGAATGGCAAGTGAGCGAGGAGAGATTGAAGAGAGGTTTGAGACAAGTTTGGTTCGAGTAAGTCCAGCGTCTGTTTCTTTCTTGGTACCTTTGAGATCAGGACGACGAGAGACAATCGTCGAGAGTAGCGCAACGTCGGCGAGAGAACCTGACCATCCTCGTCGTTCTTGCTAGTCATTTAATGACGGACCCGAAAACTCGCAAAGTACTCGTCGTAGAGAACCCTTTACTCTCGACTCAGGTCAAAGATATGATTGCAAGAGTCCTCTTCGACAACCTACAAGTGAGTACGCCTTCCACTCTACGTCGTTCCCCGTTTCAAACGCTGATTGCGATACTCGATTCTTCCGTTAGGTTCCTTCAATCAACTTTGCTTCAGCCCCTCTCTTGTCTTTGATGACTGCTGGTTCAGTGACGGGCTTGGTGGTTGATGTAGGACATCTCGAAACAACAGTTTTACCCGTTCGTGCTCATTCTTCCCTTTTCGCTTCGAACCGCCTCAGCTCACTCCCTTGCACTCAATAGATCTTCCACGCCCGACCAATGTTCTCCAAACTCGTCTCGACTCCCTTAGCTGGAGCCCGGCTCAACTCTCGACTCCGATCCCTCCTCCTCGCATACGGTTCCTACGCTCCTCCACCCGCCTCTCTCAATTCAATGACGATACCTCAACCTACTCGAGTACCTCGGAGAGTCTTGACAGAGGAACTGATAGAAGAGATCAAGACGAGATGCTGTTTCGTTGGGGATGAAGTGGTCGACGATGAAACGTTATTGAGGGAATACGACGAAGCGCTCAATGAACGGTATAGAAGGGAAGCCTCTTCACCGTCTGTCGATACCACCTCTACCGCCCTTGAACTCGACGAAGAAGATCCCGATTCTCCTCTGCTCAAATACCTCTACAACCGCTACTCCCGCACCTGTCCCTCGACAACCTCTCTCTCCTTCCGAATCCCCCATCTCTCTTCTCCACCCCCACCCTCAGGAGTCGGGAAAGGTCACCTCTCAATCCCTTCCTGGATCCGCGAACGTTCGACTGAACTCCTCTTCGACTCGACTCTCGAAACTCCCGATTCCCTCTCCATCCAAAGCACGATTCTCGAATGTGTTCTCTCCCTCCCGATCGATCTTCGAAAACCAATGATGGAGAATTTACTAGTCGTTGGAGGAACGGCTAGTATACCTGGGTTCATTCCGAGATTGAAACGATCCCTCTTGACGAGATTGAGGGAATCCCATCCTCCTTCTCCCCCAACAACACCACCACCGACAATACCGACAGAGGATCAGGATCCGACGAAACGAATACGACGAAATCGACTATCGAATCGACTTCATTCCTTACGACATTCCCCTCGTTACGCTCCTTTAGTATCCCTCGCTTCCTCCCTTTCAATCCTCAATAACCCCTCCCCTTCCCCTTCCCCTTCCTCCTCCTCTTCTTCGTCGTTGAGTAGTAGTACAGAAGGTTCCGCTCCCGGATTCAATCCGAGTTTGTACGCGTGGATAGGAGGCAGTCTGGCAGGGAGTTTAAAAGTTGGGGGGGAAGAGATCGGGAGGGAAGAATGGGACGAATCGTATGAAGGGTCGACGGACTCGAGACGAAGGAAAGAGGAGGAAGCAATGGGAGAAGAGGGAGGAGGAGAAGAGGGGGAAGAAAGTTTTGAGAGGGAGGGAACGGGATCGGGAACGGGTTTGGGAGGGAGGAGGGAACGGGAGAGAAGGGGGAAGAGGTTGATGGATTGGAGTAGATCTGGATATGCTTGAGAAACGTCGAATCATTTGATGAGCGTCAAAAAGGACTGTGGAGAGAGAAACGAAAAATGACTCAACTCGAGGGGAAAATAGCTCATCGATTTTGAGGTTGGTGAGTTTGGAATTTGAGCAGAAGTTCGAATCTCGCGCGCGACTGAACTCTCTTCTCCTTTTTTCAACTCTCTCCCGCTCTAAACATGCTTTAACCGTCCCGCTTCGACAACTAAGGCTCTTCGTCATCAGCAAATACTGCTCAAGACCCGCTCATGTCCTCAGATGCTAGTTTCCTCTCGAATTTTGGTTCAACTTTCCTTCATCTCCGAATCGTATCTCTTCCCCAACAACCTCACCGGCAGTCCTTCCGACCTCCCAAGTCCCTCGAAAACGACCTCAGAAAGTCATATATGCCAAGGAAAAGCTCAGCTCTCGAATGTCGACGAGTCAAGAGGGCAAAACGTCTCTTTGTTCCCTTTACTCACTTCTCTCGGAAAACTTTACCTCTCTCCCTACGATCCACCGCTTGTCGTCGATATCTCTGATATCTCAGGTATCCTATCCACCCATTCAATACAGCTCAACGTGAAAGATGGCCGAGAATTTGGAAGGGGGAATCAAACTTTTCCCGAGGCATGACAAGTCGACTTTTACTCCAGCCGAGATGGCAGAGATGCTCGTAGACCCTTACGAAGATACTCCGAAATGTACGTGCCTTTCACTTACTCGATTCTACCGTCGCGATGAGTGGGAAAGCTAACCAAACTGAAACACCATTTTTCTTTCACCAGACGCAAAGGCCGCCTTGATCTTCCTTTGTGCCGGCATTGCTATCCTCGGTATCTTCAACTTCTTCTCGATCGCTGTACGCAACAAACGAATCACCCGTTCGAAAGGATACCGACGCGCCGTCGCTTTTTACCGTTGGGTCGAATCTAGTCAACCGAAAGCGATCGGTTGGATCCGATTCCCTACGGTCGGTGTCATCTTACTCATCACCGTCTTCTGGCTCTTCATCGGTAGTAAGTCTAGCTTCCCTCGATTGATGGTGGTAACCAAAGAAACTGATGCATTTCATTTCGACGATAGTTTGGACGTTCGCTCAAACGCCATACTATCGTTCTCGTTGGAACGTCGGTAGTCCTCCACTCGCCATGCGTACTGGTCGTGAGTCGAATATCGCCGTATCTTCTCGTCTATCCGAGTCTCACAAGCTGACGAGAGCGGATTATTGCGATTCGCAGTGTTCGCTGTCGCGCTGTTTCCTTTCATCTTTGCGTTCGGAGCGAAATGGAACATTGTTGGATTCATCGCTGGTTGCTCGCATGAGAAACTGCAGGTCTTTCATCAGTGGCTCAGTCATCTCTTCTGTGAGTCGTTTCGTCTCAAAGTCTTGTCCCCTCGACACCTCTCGCTCCAGCTCTCCCCCATTCTCCCGAGCTAACGGATATACCTCGCTATGTGATAGTGATCTTGTCGCTACTTCACACGTTCCCTTTCGTCGTTCAAGGAACTCACGAGATCAGGCCCAATCTCGACGGCTTGAACCCTCACGGGTACTCTCAACTCTACTACTCTTGGCACGTCAGTCACAAAGTCTGTAAGCCCGCCCTTTCTCTCTATCTACTTTTAGTCTCGTGACTCCTAAGCTGACATCGTTTTCTGCGCTCAGATTATTGGTCAGGAATCGCAGCTCTCGTTCCTCTTGCCTGGTTGTGCTGGGGTAGCTTCACTCCGATCCGAAATGCATCTTACGAAATCTTCAAGTGGATGCACATCGTTTCGGCGATTCTCTTTTCGGCGTTTTTCTACATCCATTGCAACAACCTCCTCACTTCTTGGTAAGTCTCGCTTTCTCAGCTACACCTTGCACGTTCTCTGACCCCTTCCTCTCTCAGGCACTACATCTTTGCCGCTGCAGCCGTCTACCTCACCTCGGTCGTCGTTCGATTCGGACTCCTCTTCGCTCGCAACGGTCGAAAGATCGCTCGAGGACACGTCGATGCTCTTCCGGATAACGCTGTTCGAGTCACAGTAACGCTTCCTCGAGGTGCTGGTCACCGCTGGACAGCTGGACAGCACTACTTCGTCAATTTCTTCAGCGTCCGCCCGCTCGAGAGTCATCCCTATACGATCGCGAATGCTCCTTACACCGATCCCAGCTCGAGTGTGAACTCTCACCTTTCTTTCCGCTGCTTTGAAGGATCAACTGACCGGTTCCGTCTCGACGATTAGGCTGCTCCCGATCGACTCGTTCTCCTCTTCCGCGTCAACCCCTCGAAAGGACTTGGACCTCGTCTCCTCAACCTCGCTTCTACTTCTCATCGCTCGACTCCCGTGCTTCTCGATGGCCCTTACGGAGGTCTTGCTTCCCAATCTCGTGATTTCGGTCGACACTCTTCGCTTATCCTCATCGCTGGTGGAGCAGGCGTCACCCTCAGTACTTCCATCATTGAGGAGATCTGTATGAGGGTGAGAAGGAAAGAGGAAGGGGTTAGAACCAAGAGCATCGAACTGTTTTGGGCGGTCAAGAATGAGGGTTCGTTCAGTATTCGCCGATTTCTTCCACCTGGATCTCGCTGACTCGTGTTTTGTTGTGGTAGACGCCAAGACGTGGGTCGAGGAACAACTCGCTTCGATCGCGGAACAAATGCCGCAAGGATTCTTCACTTTCCGACTTTTCGTGACCGAGCACTCGCTGGTCGAGAAAGCTGACAAGCTCGAAGCAGAACTCGACTCGGCGAACAACAGGTACGTTCGTCCACTCGAGGTCGTCGTGGTGCGCTCGCGCTGATACAAAGCTCGACCTCGAACAGCTTATCCTCGCCAAAATCGAGGATTCCCTGGATCGTCGAGAATGGCCGTCCATCTTTCTCTTCTCTCCTCGAACGTCGTTTCGACGCGGCTCACAGCTGCTCTTCGATCGGGATCGCATCCTGTGGTCCTTCCTCGCTCACGACCGACGTTCGTCGAGTTGTCGCGGCTCGTCAAAAACAAATCGCGTTCGGGTTGAACTCGGGGAAAGGAGTCGCGGAGATCGAGCTCCATACCGAAGAGTTCGATTGGTAGTGGTGGTTATGTTGTTGACTCTTACGTTTCTGGATCGCAGTTTGAACCTCGTTTGTTTCCGTTCTCGCAAGAGTTTTGTCTGTTTTCTTCTTCGTCAATCTGCAATTATTCCCTTTCTCCACTCTCTCTTTCGTCAGGCCCTGTCCGTGACTATCGATCCGTCATCCTCGCTGCCTCGAGTTGTTCGCGAATAGCTCTCATTGCGCTAATCTTGCGAAGTCCCTGCGCTCGAGACCTTGCGTCTCTTCCATCATCTTGTCACTCGAGATCCACGCACAACAGTACATCAACTATCAGCATATCTCTACAAACTCATACTCCATCCAGCCGACTCCCTTCCTCTCGTCAGCAAACAACTCATCAGTTGATCGATTGATCTTTCACGCACCACAAGACGAGAGAGTTCGTCAGGATGCCTCCGATAGCTTCAACATCAGCAGTTGCTCCATCACTTTCGAATACGACAGCTCTAGCCGAAGTCTCGTCGGCCCGACGAAGTTCACTCGGCAGGGTCAAGGACTCTTTCGCCGCGATGGCAGCACAGGAGAAGGGTAAGCACATTCTACTCGATCAGTTGAGGGCGGATGGATATCACGGCAAGGGACGAGAGAGCAATCAAGCCGCTCGTAGTTGAAGCATGTTCGACTCTTGGCGCATTATCGCTGACTAGAAGCTCGTACATCTGCTAAACAGCTCTGATGGGTGATTCCAAGTACCGCAAGTACGCGCAAGCGGTCGACAAGACGTTGCAGTCCTTCGATCAAGTGAACGAATGGGCCGATTTTATCACTTTCCTCGCAAAGTTACTCAAGGTCAATAGTCCTTAGCTCTCAATCGAGTGCGTGGTATTGACCTGACGAAGGGAACGACGAACAGTGTCTTCAAGGTTACCCTCAATATTCCGTCATTCCTCACAAACTCATCGTGGCGAAACGTCTTTCGCAATGTCTCAATCCAGCTCTGCCGACTGGGGTTCATCAACGAGCTCTCGATGTTTACACGCATATTCTCACAACGATCGGCGTGAGTGCATTTCCCTCTCGATCAATCCGCGAAGTAGAACCTGACGAGAGTCTCTCTAGCCTGAGAACTTGCGACGAGATCTCCCGGCCTGGTCGAGCGGTCTTTTCCCCTTCTTCCAATACGCAGCGACCTCTGTCAAGGTCAGTCCCTGCTATACAGTCTCTGCGACAAGAGACCTTGTCTGACCACGAGCTTCGTTCCAGCCCATCGTTCTCAACCTCTACGAACGTTTCTATTTACCACTGCAAGCTTCTTTACGACCTGCGACGAAAGCGTTCATTCTCGCACTCTTGCCGGGAGTAGAGGAGGAAACGGGCGAGTTCTTCGAAAAGGTCCGCTTGACGTCCGCTCGCATATTGCTCTGGGATGAAGCTAATTTCGTTCCTTCCGCTGTCTCCTTCAGGTTGCCGAACTTCTTGATCGAGTCTCGGGAACGGTCTCGCCAAGCTTCTTCTTTCAAAACCTCTGGCTTGTTCTCATCACGGCTCCCAATTCGCGAATTCCTGCTCTCAACTATCTCAGTCGGAGACTCCCGAAACTCGAGTCGGATGAGAGTGAGTTCGAATGTATCTAGGCCGTAAAGCCTCGCGAGCTGACGATGCTCTCTCTATAGGTCTCGCCGAAATCGTGGGTCAGGACGTCGGTTTGATGATTCGAGGGTTCGCAGCGGCATTGGAGGATCCGCAGATTCTCGTACAGCGGGGTACTCTCGAGCTTATGGTGACGACGCTCAAGATGGATAGCGCAGGATTCCAGAAGTGAGTCTCGTCTCCTCGTCAGATTCGCTCGCTTCGCGACTGACCCGACTTTGCTGCACAGAATGAGACAGGAAGACAAGGTCCTTCTCGTGCGAGCGGCCACTGGAGTCGTCCTACGGCGCGACCTCTCCCTCTCGCGGCGGCTGTATACGTGGCTTCTCGGATCGAGCGAATCTTCGGAGCAACAAGTGAACCACCTCCGAACTCACGGACTCGAACTCCTACGTCTCGCCCTCAAGTCGGAGATGGACGACCAATCGATCGAGATGGAAACGGTTGAACGACAACGACCGTTCAAGATCTTTATTTCGCTCTTGGACAAATGGGAAATCGGAGGAGTTCTGACAGAAGTTCTCGTTCTCGACGCATTCGAGTCTCTCAAGGTCAACCTTCGACCTGGAGACGATCACGACGAGGTACGATCGTGTTACTTCTTATGAAACGCACCCAAATCAAGCTGATTCTCCCATTGCACGCTTCAAGCTACTTCTCACCGGAAACATGTTGTTTGAGATCCTTGATCCTTTCTTGTTGTGGAAGCAAATCTACCTCTCTATTTGCTCGGCGCTTAATGAAACTGGATCCGTCAAGGTCAGTCAATCATTCCCTTCTCTCCAGAGCTCTTCGGAAGCTGATTCCCTGATATCTCAATGCAGAGCATCGAGCTCGCACGTTTCGTTGTCGGTACCTTCCGACTGCACGACGAGGAGGTTCAGAAACTACATGCTCCCTTCACTGCGTTCGCGATCCTCGATCGAGTCGAGGTGAGCCCGTTCTTTCGCACGCTCCGTTACGAGCCCGAACTTACTCAGCAACTTTTCCAGGTTGTGCTCACAAGTCAAGAGACCTCGACATCCGACTACTCGACCCTATCGTCAGCTGTTACTCTCGCGACCGAACTTTTGAGGGAGATCCCGCAGAGCTTCTACGCCCCTCATTCAGATCAGCTCGCCGAGTCGCCGCCTCCTCATCTCGGAGCATCAGTAGCCGACGCACTGTACGAAGCTGCCGACGTCAAGTCTGCCTCGTTACCAAAAGTCGAGGGCCGTGAGTTGCTCGCAGGAGGAATCGCATCGGCTCTTCGAATCGTCGAAAGAGCGTCGACGTTACTGTCAGGAACAAACGACGTCGCTCTCAAGACACACATCCTCTCGACTATCACTCTCCTCGATCTCCTCCTGGATTCGGCAAGCGCTACTCTCGACAAACTTCGAGTTTCCTGGACTCCCGACGACTGGTTCCGATCGCTCGTTAGCGGAGCAAACTCGACAAGCGTCTCGATCTCCAACTTTCCTCTACATTCCGCTTTGGTCGGTCTCGCTCTCAAGCTGACTCAGACAAGAGTGCTGGAACCTCGTTCGATGAGAAATACTGATCAATTGACTACGAATCTCGCTACCAAGGTTCGTTCAGTTTCTACTGCATCTCCTTCGATATCGATCATCTGTATTGAATCACTTACTCTAACAGCTACTTGAGTACTTACAACCTGGATGCTCTCCTTGCTACGTCGAATCCGTTCAACTCTTGTGGAAGATCGACGCACTCTCCGAAACTCGCTCCCTCGAATCGATCATATCGATGCAGCTGGCTTCTCCGGCCGAAGCCGAACGACTCGCGGCATTCGAAGCGTTTGGAAACCTCTGGAGGTTCACAGGTTCGTCACATAATATACTGAATCGAACGTTTCGACGAGCTCATCGAGACTCGTTGTGACATGGACAGAGGATGCTCAACTTCCGGGGATGGCGCTCAGAACACCCATGCTCAAGATGCTCGACAGTTTGAAAGCTGAGGAACTTTCGACGAGACGTGCAGCCGAAGCTTGGATGAGGTGCAGCTTGAAATCCTACATTCGGTGAGTTCTCCGCGCTGCTGAATCGATCTGTCTTCTTCGACTAACGCATCATGATCCTTGGTAGAATCCTCGATCCTCTTCTTTTCAGTCTGCTCGATTCAACAATCTCATTCCGTCCTCGAACCGTCAAGGTTTCCGAAACTCGAATCCCGATTCTCGTTTACGAACGCTCCTTCGACCAAAATCGGATACAGCACGTTCTCGACAACCTTCTGGCGCTTGCGAGATTCGGAGGCCAAGGGTTCATACGAATTGCAAAGAGCTCGTGGTTGAAACACACTCTCGATCCAGCTTTGCGAGAACGGGTTATGAGCTGTACGTTCTTCTCCTTTGATTTCTCTTTCGGACCCGCCGAATGCTCAATCTTTGTATCTTGTCACTTTCCGATAGCTGGAGTCGACAATCTCACGTACTTAGACGGTCTCACCGCGATTCTTCTCCGGTTCGTCTTCTCTCCGGAACTGTTCGCGAAATCGCGTTTCAGCCTGACTTATTCGAGATTGTTGAGCAGAATTCTGCAAGCGGATTCAGACGATGCCTTGACTAGGACTCTCGGTCCAACGAATCAACACCTACACGCGGCCGTCGCCGAGATCCTTCAAGTTCTCGTCTCTCGAGGCGAGGCAGAAATCGTATCCCTCTCTTCGATCGAAACCGCCCTTCTGAATCGACTTTTCCGATCTGTCCATCGAAACGAGCTCGATCTACAGAACAAACTCCTCCACGTTCTTCATTCTGTCACTCACGCCAACGCGGGTCAATCTCGACGAGGTTCTCCAACTGCAAAACCCAACGATCGGGAATCTCTTCCGAGCTCGTCTGACGCCGAATCGAACTCCGCTCAACCTCCAGATCTCACTCACGACGAGTTCTTCGTTCGAATCCTCTCTGATGCGGTCTCGACTCAGCACAACAACGCGATCATTCACCATTGGGTCGACTTCCTCTTGATGACGATCCCTCTCTACCGCCACGACCTACACACTGTCCTACTTCCTCTCATCGACCGATTCGTCGACCGCTTACGGAACCTCGTCACCGAACTCAAGACCACCTACTCCAACCTCGATTCACCGGCAACCACGCTCACGACAACCGACGCAGAGTATACCGCTCTAGTCAATGCTCTTGAGCGCCTTGTGCTTATGGCACTAGCTGAATCATCGAGCGCCGGAGGGGAAGACGAAACGAAATCTTCGGAACGGGTTCCGAGCGAAACAGCTTCGAGTAGTGGAGGAGGAGGTCTTCTCGGCTATATGAGCAACGTACTGAGTCATAACGAGATGGAATCGACCGAGTTGTCGGAAGAGACCAAAGTGAGTGACTCGACTTCTGTTCTTTCGACAGGAACTGACCCACCTCGTTTCAGACTAAGCACAGTGTCCTCGAGCGAGTGCGAGATGCCGTCAACCTTCTCCTTTACTCTTGGGACGTTACAGCTGCGCTCGACGTCGCAGGCGGTGAAGAGCAGGAATCTTCTCAGGGTCAATACGCTACTCGAGCGAAATTGAGAACTCGTCGGGCTCTCGAACGCATCTACAAGAACACGTCTCCTGAAACCCTCGACGCGATCGTTAACTACTGGCGACAATCTGGGCTGGGCGAGGTGCGTTCCATTCTCTTTCCTTGTTGCCTCGTTTTCTGACCACACATTCGAGCAGAATTGTCGAGTTTTCGATGTCGTCAACACTCTCGCCCCAAGTCCTCGAAGCGTAGTCGCGATGCTATGTGACAAGCTCAATCCCAAGCTCGCGTCGTCCGCTGAGAAGAACAAGACTCCTTTCTCCCCGTTTGTTCAGGTTCCCTTCCGTCTCCCGCTTCATTGAGGTAGGTACTCACCGATTGCTTGACTCGTCATCTTACGTAGATCTCCTGAAGATTCTTTCGCCTTCCTCGAGACGTATCTCGAGCAACTCGAAGGCTCGCTCGCTGTTCAAGTTTGGACTCCGTTCCTCGCCTTCGTGCGAGAAGTACTCAGCAACACTTCGACGAATCGTTCACTCGTATTCCCGAGTCTCCGGTATGTCATATCTCTGTTTTAAGGCGACTCACATCGTGTGCATCGCTCACAGACTGTCACCATCGATTTCAGATCCTTCACCGTTCTTTCCGAAAAAGTCTCCCAAACGAGCGCGCTTGAGGACCGAAGAATGCGCCGTGATCTACAAGAGACGTTCATTCGCCTTGTCGACGCGTCTGTACAGCTTGCTGGTCGAGCTGTTGAATCTGGAGTTTGGCTCAAACGAACCGTCGGAGACGTTCCTTCGAATGGTGAGTTTGAGCTTTGACAGCTTGAGGATCTCACTGACGATCATGGCATTTCTACAGGGGAGACAGATAGTATCGTATCGGAGAAGACCAAAGCCGAATCGGCCTCGATAGCCACTGAGACTGAGAAAAAAACTTTTCCTCCTGTTGCTGGCAATATCGCTCGAGAGGTGAGTGATCTTGCCCGCCCCTTCGGTAGAGCTTCGAAACTCATCGGTCTGTACGCCTCAGGTTACCGTCTTTCTGTCGCAACGAGTCATCGGCGATTTCCGACGCTTCCACGTTGATCCCGACAAAACTGTCGCAGCTTGTTCTAACATGGTTTACTACATCGTTTCTCCTGCTTTCAAGACTCGAGCAAAGTGAGTCAGCTCTCTCTCGAGTAGCCTTTGCCCTTTGACTGACTCCTCGTCACGAATCGCTAGATCCTTCGAAATCGACTCCGCCATCTTCGAACTCCTGCAAGAGATGGTTCGAGCTACGCAAGCCTCGAAGGCCTGGAGATCGACGATAGCCGATGCCTTTGCCGATAATCGCTTCTTCAACGCATCTCCCGCCACGAACGCCCAGTGGAAGCCGCTCATTCGAGCCTTGATGGCCGAGAAAGAACGTTTACCGGATTTGATCGGTACGTCTCACCGTTTTCTCTTGACTCCTCTGGACCGGACTCAGCTTATGTGATCGTCTGTGCAGGCAAAATTTCGACGGTTTCGTCTGCGAACATTTTTACGAATCGAGAACTCGAAAGTCTCTCGAGGACGCTCAGTCTCCGTCGACTAACTTACGCTCTCTACACCGGCGAGAAAGATCGGTTCCTGACACAACTACCAATCATTCAAGAGAAGCTGGTCGACCTTTTGCGCTCGAGTGTCGGTGACATGGTTCACGCCGAGGTCAGTCTCAAGCGAATCGATGATTCTTCCTCGAAAAGCTAATGTCCTCTTCAACACAGGTCTACTTGTGTCTTCGAGTACTCTTCTGTCGTATCGGCAACCAGCATCTAGCAGGACTCTGGCCGGTGATTCTGACAGAATTGGTGCGACGCGCTTTTCTCTCTCTCTCTTCTAACCAATCTCTGACCCTCCGTGCACTCAGTTGCGTCTCTTTGAATCACTCGTCGATCGCAAAGTACCCGACAAGTCCGACCTCTTGCAGCTCATCCTGTCGGCTTGCAAGTTCCTCGATCTCACTCTCGTTCTTCAAACGGAAGATTTCCAAATGTCTGTTGCCTTTCGCTTTTTGGACTCTTCTGCCGAGTCTCGCTGACACTTTGTCCTCCACCAGTCACGAATGGATGTTCGTCACCGACACTGTCGATGCGATTTACCCTCCCGACGCCTGGCTGCCTCAAGCGATTATGGATCGTCTCGGCGAGATTCTCTCTGATCCTCAGCACGGATCAACCTCTCCGACTGTCCCCGCCATCTTTGCGACGCCGGTATCCGCTTCTTCTACCGCGACTCCGACCGATCTATCGTTGACTCGAGGTTCGGCACGTCGACCTCTTCTCGCCGCGCGCCGACTGACATCGATCTCCGAACTCGAACCGTTCTTTGCGACGGTGAGTCTGACCGCGTACGAGTCGATATACAATTCGGGTAACAAGGTGGACTGGAAAGCGGTCGAGTCTTTACTCGAGCGAGATCTCTTCGAAGGATCCGGATAGGATTTTTTATGTTGTGCTCTAGTGCAGGTTTGTTGTATTCTACTCCTGTCTTTCACTATATACAAATCCCTTGTCCAAGCTCAGACGGCGGAGGCAAACTCGAGTGGATTGAGAAGGAGTCTACCTACTCTCCCTCTCCCTCTCCTCGAGCTCAGTCAGTCAGTGCGAGGAGAACTCGACAGATCGCGATTGATTATGCCGTATGATGACAAAGATCGACGCCGAAAAGATCAGTGATTACCAAATTTTGGACGAGTAAGCTCCGACCTGCGTCCTCGAGATCCGTCCGAAGCCTTTTTCCTTCTTTCTGATATTCTCGTCACTCCTCGCGACCTTCAACCTGTTCCATTCGCGCTCCAACCTCAACTCGACCTCATGGCTTTGAGACACGTCCTACCAAAAGGTTCCTCATGCGCAACTTGTGAGTTTCTTCACTCTCGCGCCTCTCTCCTTCGCGCAAGTTCGAACACTGACTAAGCCTGCCTCTTCCCGACCAATCTGATCAGGCAAGGCTCGCAAAGTAAAGTGTGGTAAGTCTCCTTTCGATCATGCCGCTCTCCTTCCTTCAGCTCGAAGACCGGCGTCTCTCGAGTTGTCACCACGATTCTGCTCAGGTTGAATGATTATCTGATCACTCGTTTCTGACTTCATAGATGCTATCAAGCCGGCGTGTACTGCATGCAAGAGATCAGCACGACACAAGCACGAAGATCCGGAGGCAGTCCGATGCTGTTACTCGACGTCGAGCACGGGACGGAGAAGGGAGAAAGGAGTACGAGGCGTTGGCGGCGAATCAGCGCGAAGTCCCGCTATTGACGATGGTAGCAAAGAAGCGTCGTCATCGGAAGCTGGAGAGGAAGTGAGTGCCGCAAGCGAGGCATCGGCTTGGTCACCAACTCTAGAAAAGCTCAAGACGGGTGAGCACCCTTTCGCGAATTTTCTTTTCCTGAGCTCAAAATTCTGACCTCTTCGACGACAGACACCTTCGACGCTTTGACGATACCGGCTCTTCCTCTTGACGATCCTTTCTCAACCCTCGAAAACTTCTTCCCCCTCTCTCCGCTTCAATTCACGAACGCCCCTCTACCACTTTCTTTCGACTCGACAACTTGCTTTCTCTCTTCCGACATGACGGAATCTTCAAGCTCAAGTTCCGATCTCTTCGCTCAGAGCACATTCAAGCCGCCCGAGCAGACCCAGCCGCTCTCTTCTTCGTCGTTCTCTTCCTCGTCCTTCAGCACATTTTCTTCTGCCTCCTCACTCGACTCCCTCGACCAAAACCCATTCAGTCTCATCGACGAGCTCTCTTTCTACGATTCTTCGCTGCCGGCTTCGCCACACTCAGCCACATCAGCTTCTGACGCGGAGTCATTCGATAACTTTTTCTCCTCGTCGACTGCTTTCGAATCCTTGTCTCTCCCTCTCTTCTCTCCGCCGATACAGTGGTGACGCCCACTCGTCTCTTCTTCTCTCGTCTGTCTATAGCTGTACATTTGTCCTTCCTTGTTGTTTCAGTTTCACCATTTCGCATTGCCAATTCTCGGATACTCATCACTCCCGAACAGAAACCCGTCCGTGTATACGAAAAACACAGTCTACTTCTCCAGCACCGGGCTGAGATGCAGACGACCCGGTCTACATCTTTCTCGAAGGACTTTCCAAGGAGTGGGAGCTTTCGAAGCGACCTGGCGAAGCAAGCAGATTCATTAGCGAGAGAGTCGCTGCGGCGAGCGGAGGATCGTTGATCAAACTCACTCTAGCAATCAGTAAAGACGCATGTTCGGCCGTGCCTTCGGTTTCGAATGCCAACTTCCCAGCCCACTCTGGATGACAGACTTCAAAGCCGCCGTCCGCAGTTGTCGATTCGAGCACCCTGCCCGCTTTGATCTCGATCATTCCTCGATAAACGTGCCTTTTGACTTGGTAGTTCCCTTGAGGAGAAGACAGCGAGACCTTTTCGCTTTCGAGACGGAGCGTTTCCTGGAGACGTTGAACGAACGGGGAGAGCGAGAGGTCTGATCCGCAATTTCGAGATATCAGTCTCAAGAAGACGAACAATACGGACATCAGAGGGGAAGAACCTACAGAATACAGGATTTGAAGTCGAGCTCGCAAGTATGTTGTGGAAATACGAGGGGGAGAGAGTCAACATGTTGAGCCAGCTCTGTTGGGACGAGTCGAGTCAGTGTCGTCGAGAAATGTAAGGTTGCGGTTGAGAGAACGCCTACTGGAAGGTGCCCGATAACGTCGAAATCGAAAGAGAGATCTCTTAGGAACCGACCGTCAAAGATTGTACGCCCACAGTTGCCGAACGCTTCAATCGCGACATTGGTAACGATATCGCCTTTCCTCAACTCTGACCAAACCCCTTTCCCACTTCTCCATAGCTCCCTCTCGCATTCGACGATTTCCTGATCGTTCATCCAACTGTCGCCTCGGGAAGTTGGAACCCAAACTCGGAGTTGAGGTGCTCTCGGAGATTTGTAAACGGGTTGTTTGACTTGTCGTAGATCAGGGAACGATGAAGGAGCGAACATAGCGGAAGGAAGTATGGTTTGCGATCGTAATCGGAGAACTACGCGATTCCAGGATCGAGTAGTGGCGCGAGCGAGTTTGAGTTTCGAAGGCGGAAGTTGACCAGCATTGTAAGCTTTGGAAAATCGGCTGTAATCGTCGAGCGTCATCGATTGAGCTGCTCGGAAGACGGATAGATCTCGTAGATCGAGAGAGATGAGATCGTCTGAGGGAAGGAAGGTTTGTCGTTTGTCGGAACGAGGGAGGTAGGAGCGATAACCTTGCGCTCCGAGGAACCTCTCGAGAATGAGTTCTCGCCCGTCCGTGTCCAATGCGAGCCTGAGTGTTTTCGAAGTGGCGCGAAGCGAGACGACCTCTTGATCACTGAGGAAAGGAAGAATGACCTTGAGGATTTGTCGGGAACAGAGGGAGAAAGCGACTTCCATGCGCGATCGAACACGGTTCTTCACTACCTTCTCTGCGACTGAGACCGTTTCTTCCTCCTCCTTGCGTGAATCCTTCTCCGTAAATTCTTCCCTTCGATGCTCCTCCTCCTCCTTCTTGGGTAACGAGTTGCCAGCTAGTGCTCTTTTCTCTCGCTCTCGAGCAGCGGCCAAAGCGGCAGCTCGAGTTGGACTCGCGATGAGTTTGGCTGAAACTCGACGAGGCGACGGCGAAGGATCTCTCGCTTGAAATTGAGGAGAAAGCGGCGGAGGTGTCGAGGGAGCGGAGGGTTTGAGCGGTCTGTTCGCATTCGAAATCGATGAGGAAGCGCTTTGAAGAATCGACGAACGGTTTTCGGAAGATTTTGCTGCTGGTAGAGATGAGGACACCGGAGCAATCGTAGCGGAGCCGACTCCGTCGTGAAGTTGCCTAGGGTGATGAGTTGAGTCGTGGAGAGAATCGTTCTCAGCGCGGGTCATTGAAGAAGTCTCGGTCTTGTCTCGAGGTGTCGAGGGAAGAGCGGGAGCAGTACGAGGTGGGGTAGTGTCGACAGGCAGCGGCTCGAACGAATCGATCGGAGGCGAAGGGTGCGTATCGTTGATGGGGAGGGAAGGTGCCAATTCGAACTGACTCTGCTTCGATGGGGGTGTGAAGCCATCGATCGAGGTGTTCTCCGTTACAGCGCCGTCCTCCTCTGACGTAGAAGAGCTCTTGTCGACAGTCGATTGATTCGATTGATTACGGGTGACGGAGAATCGCGAGCTTGGCGGAGTCGTACCGTAAGAGGTGGCGAGGAGACTGTTCGTCGTCGGGCTCGAATAGAGCGTCGAGGATGAAGGCGATCTCGTCGAAGCTCCAGCGGAAGGTGTTGAAGAGGAATTGTCGCGCAATTTGGGCGGAGCGAAAGGAGGAGGAGAAGGCAAGTCTTCGCGTTTGAGAGTCGATCGCCGCATGCCTGTAACAGCGAGAGTACGATATGTGAGACCTGTCGGAATGGGAAGTGATAGTAGCTAGAACTTACTTGGACTGTCTTCGTGCGAGTTTTGTAAAGTTCGCTGCGTCAAGCTGCTTTGAAGCTCTGCAAGTTGGCTCGAGCGAGGCGAGGTTGTAGGTGATTGTGAGGGCGTCGACTGCAGACTGTGTCCGTTCGAAGCGAAAGTTCCACCGTAGAAAGACGAAGACGGAGCGAGGCCAACGACGCTATCGGCGACCGAAGTGTAATCGACTCCTCCAGCGGCAGTCGGAGGCGACAAAGACATCGATCGAGCGAATTTGGCTGATGATGAAAGAGGAGGATTCGAGAAATCTTGACGACTTGATCGACGAGGCGGCGTGTGGAACTGCTGAGAGTTGGTATGGATTCGGGACGAGGGGGAGACAATTGGGAGATGTTCGAAGGGTCGAGGTTGACCTGGAAGAGAGGAAGGGCTCGACATAGACGGCGATTTGTGGTGTTCGAAGTTCCGAGGGGGAATCGAGGGAGAAACGGTTGAAGCGAGTTTCGTCGTCGCGGAAGAAAAGCTCGAGTCGTGAGAAGCTGAGGATGCGCCGAGGGAGGATTGACGCGCCGGGCGTCTCGTCGAAGGAGGTGTCGAGATGGTAGCTGCTTGGTAGTACTGTGCGCTCGGCGGGCGAGAGGGCATCGCTCCAGGAGGAAGGTTCGAGGAAGAAGTTTGTCGTAAATTCGTCTCCGAGTTCCAATTTCCTAATCCTGATCCACTGTAACTACTTTCTTTGCTCGGAACTGGTGGTACATCTCGTTCTGGTCTCGTTTCGCGTGATTCCCTCGTGGTCGACTTGCTCCTCCTTCCCTTTCTCCCATCAGTCTCGCTCCCGCTTAATCCCACTCTCCCGCTTGCTGACCTCGGAATTCTTTCGCTTGCTGACTGAAGATTAGTGTCGCTCTTCCGCCGTGAGAATAGCGGCATCGGAAGGTATGGCAGGGGGTGCGAGAATGTTTATCCAAGAGAAGTCTCCAACGGCCGTCCGGAGGGAGCCCACGATTCTGGCCTAGATGGAGCGAGTCTCGATGCCTGGTCACGTCGAGGTTGCTGGGTTGCGCCGAAATTGGAAGTAGTCGCTCAGGGAGAGGTAGGTGCGAGAAGGAAAGTCGAACTTGGCTCAACCGTTCAACGTTCCAAAGCCGAAACGTTGTCGATTAATCTCGCTCAACGTTTCGACTTTTTGTCGTACAGTGCAGATTCTCTCGCGCGAAAGACGAACCTTGATAGTCGATTTGGAAGCAGTAGATGTGGATGAATTAGGACACCGATGTTACAAGCACAAAACAGTAGAGATAGTAATGAGGCAGAGTCAGGAGAGGTTACTGAGGTAGAGAAGAGAGAGTGAGGTGCACAGAGAGAGGGGAGAGAGGAGAGCTGGGAATAAGATGGTGATTATATGATTCAAACGGATTAGAGATTTACATTCGAATTGCGTCTCATCGCTACGATTGACTTGATTCGCTCCAATAGACACCTCCGAGCGACCGACCGAGATCGTACCTAGCCGAATAGGTAGGGAGCGGCGGCGGTAGCTCCAACGGCGACCGCGAGTCCAAATCCGGCTGCCCACCTCCTGCCTTGCGCGACTTGTTGTTCTTCCTCTGGTAGAGCGACGACGACTTCTCGACTCGGGAGAGCTCGAGTTTGTCGTCCCGCTTGAACTGGAACGCGCCGTTGTTTTCTTCGGAAGAGTTTGCCGAGGAAAGATCGGTTGTCGACAATTCTTTCATCTTGATCGGCGAGAGTTCCCGACGTCGGGATCGCATCTTCTTCGGCATCTTCTTCGAGAGCACGCTTCTTCTTGTCTTGTGATCGAGTCGAAGGCGAAGTGATGCGGCTTTCGTCGGCGAGTTCGGACAATGTATTGGATTCTTTCAGAGACTGGACGAGTTCCTTCGCAGCGGCGAGTTGAGCTTCGATCTGTTCGTCGGAGGCTACGAGACCGTTCGAAGAGTCGAGGGGAATGTCGAGCTTGACTTCGGTCGTTTCAGTCATAATTCCAGATTCGGGCGCGGTCGAAAGAGTTTGAAGAATCGAAACACCCTCGGCAGAAGCGCCAGAAAGCGTTTGAGGCTCAGCAGCTTCAGGCGCAGCTACTCGAGCTCGTTTCGAAGATCGAGGGGAGTGGACAACGGGGTCCTATCGTAGCGAAAGCCGTGAATCAGCTTCAAGCAGCTCACGAACGAGGTGATGAATAGTATGAAGAACGTACGTCTTTGACAGGGGTCTGCTGTTGAGCGACTGGCTCGCTTGAGGTTTCATCGACTGCCATTTCGGTAGGAGCCTCGGCCGATGCCGGATTCTCCTTTGCGCTTGGAACGTATTTGATCAGTTCAGTCGTGAATCGTTGAATCGAGTACTCTTCTGCGAGTTCGAGGGCGGTCTCGGCGGGAATCCTGATGTGGAGACGACATAATGAGCAAAATTCGAGATAAAACAGAAGTGATTCTTTCCCTCACCAAGTTCCGCTCAGTTTCTTCGTTTCGTTCTCTTCGTTACCGGCTTTGGCGGTGTCTCCGTACTTGCCTCGACTGCCAGTCGTGATCCAACGCATCTCTACAGCCTCGTCTTGCTCGCTCGCGGTCGGAAACGCGGCTCGAAACATTGAAGAGGCGGAAACTGCGTTGGTGTCGAATCGCTTGATGATGTGACTGTTTCCAACGATGGCATGGTCAGCAGTGTTCACCATCCACGTCATGATCCGTATCGATCACGCGCAACACGCTCGAACCGCGGCGTGAAAGAACGAAAACATTCGAAAGAAGCGAAAGAATTGGAGAGGATATTCGACGCGGAGAAAGGAGTGACGAACCCTGGAATTCCTTTCGGTACTGGGACCTTGACCCTAGCGATTCCAATGTGTCCGTTATTGTCTCCCAAATCGAGGATCTGAGTCTTGACCCGGTAAGTCTTCTTCTCCTTCGCACTCGAGCCAGCAGCATCGGTTCCTCCTACGGGATTCATGAGACGGTTGATGTGCTTGAGCGGTAGAGTGGGTCGCTGAGGGCGGGCGCTCGCACGAGGGGAGAGGGCCCTCCTCGAAGGAGACTTGGGAATCGATAATCCAGCCGAACTCGAGCCGGGAGCGGTAGGGGTTGGTACGAGAGGTGCGAGAGAAGGAGTACCAGCGGTAGGCTCGAGCATGTGAGCCCCAGAGGATCGAGTTGAGCGAGTCGTCGGTTGAGGAGATGTGATTCGCGTCGGCGTCGAATGGCGAGAGGAGCGACGACCGCCCGTGGGTGCAGGGGACTTGCTGACAGCTCGACCGGTCATGTTCTACGGTGGGCGACTTTGGTAGATGATAGAGCGATGTGGAAGAAGATCAAAACAACAAGCTCACGCTCTCGATCGCTTCGCTCTCCCTGAGACTTCTTCACTCTCGTTCTCACTCGCAGAGGTTCAGCGGGATATGGACGATACGAGTGACAACAATGCAATTTTACAAGGATGTAGGAAGAAGTACCTATCGAGCTCTATCGGATCTAACTTATCAAAGACGGTCTCACTGATCCATCTGAGCTGCCTCTGTAGTGTTTACTGAAGGTGCTACAGGAACAACGGCCTCTTCGACCTTCTTTGCCTTGGTCGCTCGGGTTTTCGACTTTTTCGCGGGTTTTGGTTTTTCGTCCTCTTCTCCTTCGACAGTTCCGTCCGCTCCGTTCTCGTCTTCCTTGATCTTGCGTTTCCTAGGCGTAGCTGCCTTCTTCTTTGGTGTAGCCGTTCCATTCGCCTTCGCTTCCCCCTTTCCCTTTCCTTTCCTTTTAGCCTCCTCGACCGTGTCAAGCTGAACGACAGCCTGTCCTTCGGCGTTAATGCCTTCGGGTAGGGGAGCGACTCCGTGTTCGAGCATGTTGTCTTCCTTCTTGACCTCCTCAAAGTCGTTCCCGTTCATAGGACTCGAAGGAGCAGTTCCGTCGGTCGCGGTCGCCGAATCTTCTTCGTCTTCCTCCTTGACCCCTTTCTTCGGAGTCTTCTTCTTGCTCGACTTTCGACCAGCGGTTTGAGTCGTCTCCTCGAGTGCTGGAGGTCGGAGCGAATCTGTCGGCACAACAACGAGGAAATGATTCAGTCATCATTCCGCCTCGTTTCGCAGAGAGACGTTCTGAACGCACCGTGAAAGACAGGATGCAGACCATAACGACGGAAGAGATGGAACACGGCTTGCTCTTTGTCTTTGGCTTCGATCATGAGATCTGTCAAACAATCGTGAAGCATTCCGGTGAGCGTCGGGGCATTGACCGAGGGGAGGAAGAGTGGAAGCCCACCGATGTCTGCCGGTAACGGGCTCGGTAGGTTCTGACAACGATCTGCGTGCGCTCGACGTTCCTATTCGAGGAGGAAGACGTCAGATCACTGAACAACCGAGGCAAGAACGAAGATTTCGAACGAACCATGAGAGTGACTGCGCCTCGTCTCGGCTCTGACAAATGGAACTTTGGCTTGATACCTTTCCTCGTCCAGGTTGCGAGAATACGAGGCATCAAGTCCGATAGAGGTTGAGAGGAAGGGAAGATCCAGTCGTGATGGTAATCTTCGAGATTCGAAATTGTCAGCACCAGCAGCTGAGGAGAGGAGAATCGGCCAAAAATCCGTACCGAGTACAAGAGGGATGTTGAGCTCCTCGCAAATCGGAAGAAGGTCGTCGACGGAGAAGCACATCTCGTCGTTCTCGAGGACGAGACGATTCTTGACACCTTGGGAAAGCTCCTGGTACGTCTTCTTGAATCGTTCGATCGTCGTCGGTTTGTCGTTGTATACGCCTCCTCCCTATGGCGCCAATGTGAAATGATGAGCATCGTGTTTGAGAGCGAAAGAAGAGAATACAGTCAGCTCACATGAATGATCATGACGGAATCCTTATCGAGACCCATTCGATCCATCATCTCGTTGTGATACTCCAGATCTCTGAAAGTGTTCTCCACTACTGGTCGACGAGGACTGAGGACAATTGGAACCGAGGCGGAAGAAGTGGTCAGTTCCCGGGTTCTTGAGCTCAAGGTTCTCGAGTCTCAACCACAACTCGGAGAAATAGGCAAGATACTTACGATCCAAGCTGATTGAATTGTCCCGGATGAGTTGTCAACCTAACTCCGAGGCGTTTCGCTGTTTCTCCAGCTTCTTTCAACTCCTTCTCTGCATAATCGAGCGAGTATCCGTATTCAGCGTGACCAGCAAAGGGGAACATCTCGGACGACACTGTTGAGAAGAAGCAGAAGCGACAAGCTGTCAGTCATCGGACGACGTATGGGAAGGAGAAAAAGGGGAAAGGGAATCAATCGAATGACTCACTTCGCATGAAGTAGATATGATGTTTCGCGTTCCACTCGATGATATCCTTCAGATCTGACATATTCTGCCTTCCTAGCTCCTTGAGATGGGGCATTCCCTTGTCTTCGTTCTTAATCGTATCGATTCGACAAGTTCGAGAGCAGAATACAGGCGGTTTCTGAGTTCGTAGCATCGTGTTGAGACAAGCGTAACCTAGACGACCTCTGCAGAGGAATACGATAAGGGAGGTTTCGAGGATCAGTACGCTGTCGCCTCAAGCTGAGAACCGACTTGCGACGACGAAGGAAAAAGAAAACTGACTTGAAATCCGTCTCAATTTGCTCCATAGGGGGAATCACGTATACAGGCGGTTCTTTCCCTTTCCTCGTACGCTTCTTTTTCGGCGCAGGAGTCGCTTCACCGTCTACTCCCTCTTCCGTCTTTGCTGCTGGCGTAGCTTTCTTCCTCTGACGTTTCGGTTTCAGAGTCGTCGGAATTGGAGATGCTTCCTTCTCGGCTTCTTGTTCATAAGCTGCCTCTTCTAGACGTTCTGCGGGAGGGGTGGGAGGAGGCGGAGACAAGCTCGAAGAAGGAGAGCGAGAATGACGGGATCGTTCCTCGATTTGAGCTGCAGCGGCGAGAGTTCTAGCTGCGATAGCTGCTGGACGTTGGATTCGAGACATTGTGGTCGTTGCAGCTCGAAGAACTTGCATGCGAGTGAGGAGGGAAAGAGTACAGAATTTTCGACCAGTTTGCAGCGAAATCGATGACGACACGACCTTCCTCTCAAAGTCTTTCGCGATCGAAGCTTCGAAACGAAAACCTCTGAGCTTCGCTCAACAGAAACGTCGCAAAGAGCTCACTCGTCGAGGTTCGAAGACGGGTTCGTATCGGTGTGACAGTGCAGGAAGAAACGAATATATGGCAACAAGGGAGCGAAGTAGAGAGACAACAAAATTCCGAAAAGCGCGAGTTGAAAGAGAAAAAGAGTAGAAAGAACGAAAGGAGGAGAGTGTCTGTCTGTCAACGAGAATCCATCTAGGTACAAAAGTATGGAGTCTTGGTCATCCAAGAAGGAGTGGAAGAAGTAAAGGTGAGCCCGGGACTGGGTAGGTGAAAGTTTGCGCCGCAAGAAGCTGAAAAGTCGTCGAGGGAAAAGTTGTCGACGTTCAAGTAGGGAGTAGTCGGCGCGAGAGGATGTTGATTGGGGTAGTGCTGCGAGTAGTTCGAGATTTGGACGGGATAGTCGAACGAGGCCGTTGTTGGATCGAAAGAAGGATTGTAGGGGTCCAAGCCGAGAGTCGCTGCGATCGTTGTCGGCGCGTAGATGTCGACGTTTTCGAGCTGAGGAGGGGGTACGTAGAAGTCGAACGAAGGCACTGAGGCCGTTGCGAACTTGGAAAGACTCGAAGGAGAAAGGGCAGAGTACGGTGCGAGGTCGAGAGCCGATTGAGTGAGGGGCAATTGAGTTGGCGCGCCGTAGTGAATCGGTTGGTGATGAGCGCTCGAGGAAGGAGCGGCAGAGTTGCCCCACGAAGCTGGAGTTTGCAGGGGAGCGCTGTCGAGGGAGGGCGCACAGGACGAGGTGGTCGAAACGGAATGTGCCGGAGAATGATTCGAGTGATTGTTGATAGGAAGCGATATTTGCATTGGAGCTCCCGAACGAGAGCGACGAGCGAACAAAGGAGGAGTCGGGTCGACGGGAGTGATGGGAGATCCGTCTCGAGAACACCTTGCGGAAGACGCGTTCGACCTGAGGGTGGAACCAGGAATTTGGAGAGGAGGCAGGTACTCCCTTTGATAGAGACTTGTAGCGGGCATTGTCGGGAGAGGAAGAGGAGGGGGGAATTGGTAAGGAATCGAAGAGTATCGTTGCAAGAGAGCCGGAGGTTGGGGCAACTCGAGTTCGAACTTGCTCATCGTGGGTACAGATTCGACGGAGGAGGCGGGAGAGAGCGTTTGGATGCTACTGTCGCTCGGTGAGTCGGACCGGGCAGACGAGCTCGACCGCGAAGATGTTGAGCGGCTCCCCGTGCTTTTTCTCGAACCGAGTTTTCGTCGAGCTGAACAACGAAGGAAGCGTAAGTCTCGCTGTACTGTATTGTCAATTCGAAAGAAGACTGGACGTACTGGGACCCGAAGCGGATGGAATCGGCTCTCCGTTAAGCTGAGCACCTCCTTCCTCTGAGCAAAGACCTTCGTTGTTGAACGAGCATCTGACCTGACTGAGGTCGTGATTCTTGAAACGAGCTGCGAAGAGAGTAGTCGTCCGTCAGTTAGGAGCGCGTAATGAAGAGATTAAGACAAAGTGAGAAAACGAACCGGTTCGCAAACAACTCGAACAGGCGTGAATTCCATCCTCCGTCGGTGTACCGGAGCACCTCACTTTCCGAGTGAAGCATCTGTGGCAGGCTCTATAGACGCGTAGCAAAAAAGGTCAGCACATCGAAAGCAATCGAGGAAAGAATCTGCGTGAAACTCACGATCCGCGCGAGAGAGGAGGCCTCGCAACTTCGTCTGCTGAGCGTTTCACGGGCATTCTGCGCGCGAGTCGATTCGTGTGGGGAGGTGCTGTTGTGGAGCGTAAAGAGAGAGAGCGATGTCGAAGTGCTGTAGAGAGGTGAAGCAGGAGAAAGAAACAATCGCCAGCCAGCTGTTGACTGGGGGGGTGAAGCGACTGTGGAGGCGAGCATAACTTTCAAGGTACGACCGAAACAAGGCAAAAAAAATCGAGAGAGGAAACAGCGTCACTCAATTGCTCACATGGCACTGAAAAAGGGAGATCGCAGATGGAATGTGAAGATCTCACTCGATCGGCGTACAGCAACTTAAGTACCAGTAGCACTCTATTCTCAGTCTCGCCCAAAGTTGTCGAGGGTCTTTTCTCGTAGCTTCGATGGCCGTTCTGTTGCCGCTCGACATTTTCCCTCGCTAGACCTACCGTAGAGCGACGAGCTAAGACGATGCCTGTACCAAAACAATGCTGCTTGCGCTTTGCCCTGCGAGATCCTTGAGGGCGTGAAACAAACGTACGATAAATGAGCTCAGAGCAACTCCAGTTTGCGACCGAATCGCTCCGAAACAGAAATTCGCTTTTGAGCGAAGCGACGATCCTTTGCTTTGACCTCCCCATCCGAGTCGTGCCTCGCAGTTCACGGCGGAAACCGTCAATGAGACGGGAGACTGAAGATTTGACATGGACATGCTCGATGCAGCGTAGCTGGCGGACTTGCTGCGAACGCGCTGGACGGCAAGTGAAAGAGTATTAATAGAGTGCAACCCATCACGATTGCAAGCCCGGGAAAGAAAGGGTGCGAGTTGGGCATCTCCCTCTCGACGTTGAGAACCAAGCTCAGCGCGTTTGCGAAACTCGGCTGAACCCGCAAAGCTCACAAACGCCCGCACGCGCGTGTCACTTCCGATTGTTCCGGTGCACCCTTAGGCGCCCAATTGAGTGCTCACCGAACCTCGCGAGCAACGTTTCCCCGTTTTTTCTTTTCTGTCGAAAAGTTCCGTTTCCTCCTTCCATCGCAGTTCCCCCTGCTTCCGCCGTTACTCAGGTCACCTCCACATGGGTACATGCGTCCCCGAGTCGGAGCTGGTAGAGCCCAGTGACTCATTGTCGGCGTGCTTTCTTTTTCGCAACTTTTCCCTTCCGTCATCTTCTTTTTTCTCTTTCCGTTGTCACTTAGTAAAGCGTCAGTCATGCATGATGCAGGCAACGAGAGATGGCATGTACTATACGTAACGCTCATAGCCGTCCTCAGTGCAGCACTTGCGAGGGTGACCTAAGTCCGTGCCGGCAATTTCGTTCTCAGACCGAAATTTCATTTGTTCCTCGCTTTCGCCATTGTGAGTATGCCATTTCGGCAGTCTAGGCTAGCTGTCTAGGACAGTCAGTCGAATGTAGCGTCGTCTGGTGCACTCCGATTTCTTCCGTTTCTCAGTACAGTCGCAATTCAATCCGACTGCGAGCTCAAGTCGAGGGGAATTCGAAGCTAGACCTTGACCGTACGAAAGAGATCTTGATGTGACGAGTCTTGAGTCAGGAGTGTCACGCTAGAGAAAGCTACAAGCCCAGAGTTTGCTCGCGGAATAGACGGTCCGAGCCGATTGAATTCGTCTCCCAAGTTTTCAACGTTCGGTAGCCTCACTGGCTTACAGAGAGAAAGAACTGTCGCGGACAGAGCACTACACATGAAGTCTAGCCGCGACGACTCGAGCGTCGCCGGGTTCGATCACCTTCTGGAGAATCCTCCGCTTTGCGTTTTCTGCGAAATCGAGCAGAGTCGGATCAGCTTCAATCAGCTCGCTCTGACACTAACCGAGATGATGCTCACCTTCTGTCCTCATGCGGAGAAGTACCCCCACCGAAGTCTTCATCGTCGCTCCATTGCGTCCGTCTCGTCTTCCTGGGTTCGGGTGATCGACTCGCGGGTCTGCTCCTCCTACCATCTCCTTCAACATCATCGTCACGCCTCGAAGACCTTCTCGACGCTCGAGAGTCATCCTCGTCTCGGTACTTTCTCGTACTTCGCCTCGAAGAAGAAGCGACTGAACCTTCTCGTTCTCTATCCTCCTCGTCTCCCGCCGCGTTCGAAGTGCTCGTTCGTTTCGTCGCTCCTCTGATCTTGAGTCCGACTGGTGGAGGAGTTCCGTCGTTGTCGGGGGGAAAGAAATCGGAAACTCCCTTCTTCTTCGCTTCTCGGTCCCTTTCCCTTTCTCGTTCCCGTTCGCGTTCGTACTCGCGATCCTTTTCACGTTCTCGTTCCCTCCTCTCTCGATCCCGTTCCTCTTTCGATCGCCTCGATTTCCTCGTTCCGTCCCTCGAGTATTCGTCGTCACTATCCTCAGCTCGACCTCCTCGTTTCCGACTCCTCGCTGGACTATCTCCTCCACTACCTCCTCCTCCTCCTCCGTAGTCGAGCCCCTCCATGCTTCCTGAACCGTCTCCGTAACGATCCTTGTCTTTGTCTCGATAAGAGGCTGCAGCGCTATTTCTACCTCGACTCGCGGCAGGTCCGGTAGGAATCGCCGTTGACGAAGCGGGACCAGTCGGTACGACAGGGTTCGAAACGGCGGCTCGAGGTCCAGTCGGAACGTTCGCGGGGAGAGAAGCGACGACGGCTCGAGGACCTGTAGGGAGAGCTCCGACGACGGCCGCGGGACCGACAGGAATAGCGATACCTCCTCTGCCTCGACCGACTGCGAATCCTCCTCGGCCTGTTGCGGCGACTTGTGCTCCTCCTCGTCCACCTCGAACCGCTCCGACTCCAACTCCGGTTCCTGTTACTCCTCGTCCTCGTCCAGCAGCGGTGGGTCCAACGGGAATGCCCTGATCCAAGCGAGACAAGATCGATCAGCTCAAGAGCCTTTTTGTTTCCTCTTCTTTCCGAAAAGAGGATCTGAAACTCACCGACTCGAATCCAGCAATATCACCAGACTCAATAGCTTCTTCTCCTCCGGCGAGAGAAGGAGTACCGTTCTCATCGCCGTTTTGAGTCGCATCTTCTCCGAATTCTAAATCGAGCGAGAGGTGGGAAAGATCAGTTTTTCGTCTATGAGTTGAACGGAATGGGAAACCCGTTGCGTACCTTCTTCACCTCCAGCTACTGAAGGAGTCGCGCCACCATTGAATTCGGAGGATGGATGCGGACCAGAGTGCATTGAGACCGGAATAGGCGAGTTCATCTGTTGATTCCCGATTCCGTTCATTCCCATCATCGCTTGTTGTTGCTGTTGCATTTGTTGTTGCATCTGCATCTGTTGTTGAAGTTGTAACTGCTGCATGTGATTCATCGGATGTCCTCCCATCGCGTTTTGCATCATTCCGCCCATCATTCCTCCACCAGGCATCATACCCGCTCCGGGACCCATTCCCATTTGAGCCGCCATCTGAGCCATCTGAGCCGGATTCGGTCCACTCGAGGGAAGAGCGCCGGGAGGGAATCCCATAATCGTCGCGACCAACAACGCTTTGTTCTCTTGTGAAAGTTCGTTCCAAGCTTCTTGAATATTGCCGGAGGCGAATGACTAGAGTGAATCATCAACGAGGCACGATTAGCTACAGGTCCGAATCAAGAAGGGAACGACAGCGGAGAAAGAAACTCACGATGAAGGGATTTCGTTCAGCACTTTCACTCTCCCTCATTTCTCTCTGTTTCCTGACGTAGTTCTTCCACGTCGCCTCGTTCATTCCGTAATTGAAGTAATCGCTCAAGTTCGCTCCGGGCCTCCTCCAGGGCTTGGGTTCGATCGCGTCGAGGTCAACGTCGAACAAGTCGTTTCCATCAGCATCTTTGTGTACCGCGTTGACGTCGAACGTCGGAGTAGGGTCGGGAGCGATTTCGAGGGAAACGAGAGAACCTTTCGGAACGAGAAGATTGACGGAAGAGGGTTTTCCGGGAGATTCGAGAGACGGAATCGGGGTTCCTCCTTCGGTGACGAAGGCTTGGGGCGCTTCCGAATTTTGATCGATTTGCGCGGGCGGTAGACTCGTTTCGGGTTGCGGAGTAGCTGAGGTCGTCGAACCGAGAACGGGAATGGCTCGAGGTCGTTCGAGAGGTGCGTAATCGGTTGTAGGTTGAGGTACACCCGCAGCTACAACCACGATGACGAGATCGTCAGCTTTTGACTGAGGGCGACTGTGAAGGAGAGGAGACGAGCGTACGTTTCTGAGGGAGTGAAGGCGCTCTCGCAAGAGTTTGAGGTCGTCGTTGACTGTCGAAGGACCACAAACGACGTGAGCCTCGCGCGCTCGAGAGCGAGAGTATCACAAAGTTCAGAAGAGACTCACGCAGCTGGTGGAGCGACACCCTCTCCGTCGAGAATTATTTCGAGGTCCTGCGAACCGATTCAACGCGAGTGAGCATCCACTGAGTCTACCGTTTTCGCGTGGAAGCATGAGCTCACATCATCAGATTCCTCTTCCTCCTCCTCTTCTTCGTCTTCGTTCGCTCCATCTTGTTGTTCCGAAGTCGCTACTTGGCCAGATTGATCAAGTTGACTGTCACTCCTTCAAAGGTCAGCGAAGGGAGCGCTTGCGCATAGATGCAGCCGAGAAATGCTCACGAAGTAGAAGCTGATGCTGTTTGAGCTAAAGACGTGAAGAAAGGAGCAGAAAGATCAGGAGGTCGAAACGGAGGGGAAGAGCGAGAGAGCGAGCTCGCACTGACCAGTAGTTGCGGCATCTCCATCTCCGTAGAGGAAAGCTTCATCATCGTCGACGTCCATGATCGAGGCGACTGCACAAGTTCGGAAACGAGATGTGAGGAGGAAGTGAGATTCGCGTTGCTCGTCTCCCTCCTCCTTGTCACTCTCAAACGTTAAGCTCAGCTCGGCAATGCCTTCCGAGACTACCTCAGCGTTCTCTCCATCGGACACGGCTTCGTTCCGATCTCAGTTCAATTCTTTCCGGCAGCAAGTTCTCTCATTCGTTTCGACTCCTCCTCTGCTATGCGAATCACCAATAGCGACTCCGAAATGGGAAGATGGGGCCATCATGCAACAAGGTCAACCAGCAGGAGGCGCACAGGAAAAGACTGAGCAAGAGCTGAAACGAGAGGCGGCCGATTGCAAAAGATGTGAGAGGTGGAGAGACGAGTTGACCAGAGAGAGTGAGTACAGTCTTCATCGAGGAGTCTATCCGTCGAGTAGCAGCTGACGGTTGAGCGAGTTGAGTTACTCGTAGGTCCAATCGTTCGGTTCATGCTTCAACATATTTCACTCCTTCCTCCTTCTTCCTCTTCCCAATCGTCCGACTCTGCCGAATCAGCAACATCCTCTTCTTCTCCGACACCGCATCTCCCCATTCCAATTGTATGCAAGCCCTGTCCTCCGACCATGGCGGGAGGTTATTCGTCGGAGCTCGGAGTTTTACTCTGTCAAAATCGTTTCATGGGGAAACCTCACATGCAAGACGCTCTCGCTCACGAACTTGTCCACGCGTATGACGATCGAAGGTTCAAGCCAAGAGGTGGAAAATCATGGGCGGAAGATCTGAGAGCTCACGCTTGTACAGAAGTGAGCGCTTGTCTCTGTCTCTTTGAACTCCAACACGCACGTGCTGAATCGGATTCAATTCTTCTCCCAGATTCGAGCGGAGAATCTGAGTGGAGACTGTAAATGGGGTCGAGAGTTTTCACGTCAAAACTTCTCGTTTACGAAGCAACATCAGGTTCGCCTATTCTCACGCCTCTCTCTAAGTCAAGCGTTTTGATCGCTTACACTGCAACCCTCGTCATCGTATAGGCTTGCGTGAGAAGACGAGCCATCCTCTCGGTGACGGCAAACCCAAATTGCAAGTCTCGAGAACAAGCTGAACAAGTCGTGAACGAAGTTTGGGAGAGTTGCTGGCCTGATACGAGACCTTTCGACGAAGTGAGCTCTCCCGACCTCTCCTGTCTCACTCTGCATTGCCGCGACGGGGACTGATGAGAACGATTGAATGACAAAATCGCCAGATCTATTGAATCAGCTCGACTCGATCGCTCGACGAGATCAATCAACTGTTGTCTCTTTACTACCGCGCACTCGCGACCCGTTTTCCCCCTCGCATTGCAATCGCCTTTCGTCACAACCTTTCGGCACAACCTTTCGTCATAACCTTTTGTCACAAGTCGTCGTTTGAAACGAGATAATCGTGGCCGGGAGGTAGTCGAAACGCTGCGAAGTCGGACCTCGAAAGCTCACTGTCACCAACTTCTCTGAGCACCCGGGGACTTGGTACAGGAGGCGGTCTCGGATGCTGTTAAGGAGTGGAAGAGGATCCGTCGTTCAGCTCGTTGCTCTTTCGCTCCGTACTGAATGAGAGGCTCTTGAACCGAGACTGACAGTCTGCGAGAGGGCGTACTCGACGCACAGAGGAACGTCGATCCCGTCGTATCCTCGCTCGTTGAGACCTCGAGCAATTTGCCAAAGAACGGTCAATCTTGCGGCTTGTCCCGCTTCTTCCCATCCCTCGACCTCCGAAGTGACGTTGTTGATCCAGTGATATCTCGATTGAGCTTTGTACGGTGAAGTGGTCTCCCTCAGAGATTGAATGATCATCTCGAGGTTTGTGCGATGCTGGAGTTGTTGTCCTATAATTCGGTACGAGACCTGCAACGATTTAACGAAATCAAGCTGCAGGATACGAACACTGTGAGCGTACTTCGTTGGCGATCGGTAACTGCTCTGACCACTCTGAGCTTGACTCACGAAATTTCGTCGCCAAGCGGTAGCTGTTAACCCTTGAATCCATTCCCCTCGAATCGTCTTCGCGACCGCTCGATCGATGTTGACTTGTGTGAAGATGGCTGCGACAACATCCAATCCAGCGGCGAAGTCTCGTTTTGCGTGCCGTTCTTCAGGGTTGGTCGAAAGGGAATCGAGGAGAGAGCTGCGATAGTTGTGAAGCCACTTGCTTACGGTCTCGAGTGGAGCCGCCATGGCTCAGCGAGTCGATGAGGGTATGCAAGAAAGAGGAGAAGGATATCGCCGTCTCGAATGGGCTGAGACCAAGGGGTACTTGCGTTTTCCCCTTGTCTGCCCGCTCCGTCGAGGCGAACCTTGCGACTTTGTACTCGAGCCTCTCGCTCGCGCTGACCGGGTTGCGACTATTATTCTCCGATTGCTCTCATACCTCTCCTTCCCCCAAGCGAGCAGAATGCACTTCCTCGATGCCATGTCCTCCTCTCTGTCCCTCCGTATTCTCCCTTCCATCCAACCTTGTCATCTCGAGTCCGTAATTTGCTGATTGTCATTCGCCGTCAGAGTCGTCCTCCGCAGTATTTTCGAGTTCGGAAGGGAGGAGAATGGAACGATCGATCGCGACGGGCAGACCTCGATGACGTCCTCGAACCATTGTCCCGATGAGGACCAGCTTCGAGAGCGTACGAAGGACGCCCGCGAGAGAAGCCGAATTCTACGGAAGATGAACGGAGTCAGATTACGGAAGTCGAGGAAGAAATGTGTTTCGGCTTACTCGGCTGGTCCCTAGTGACAGTCCTACGCAGCCGTACGCGCTCAAGATCTCAAATATGAGGGAGAAAATCGATACCTCACTGTCAACGAAAGCAGACATGGAGTCAGTCTCGGTGAAATAACGAAAGTCCGAAGCAGACTCACGGCCAATTCTGGGAACCGATCCGATGCCGCTCCAAGACGCAAAGGAGAAAGATGGCTAACGTCAGGAAACCGATGTCGAACGACAATTGGCGTCGAATGTGCATGAGGAGGAAACTCGAAGAAGGCTGTGCATTCTCCTCGAACTCGTCTTCGTCCGGATAAGTTTCATGGATCCCGACCGCTTGATCTTCGTAGACGTTGGAGGATCTGACGGAGATTGCGATCGGATCCGCGGACTGTCAACGGTACCAACTGTAAGCTCGCAATCGTCGTAGGAATCTGTCAAATCGAGTACTTACGAGATACATTACTGCTGCCAAGGTGAACTGCAGGGCAGGAGCCACCTCAGAGAGGTTGACGACTTGGAAACCCGCTGTACGAGTCGCGAGAGCTTGAAATAACCCGTCGATACAACGCTAGATCGAGATCGAAGGTCAGCTCACGCAGCCCAAACGAAGCGGAGAAAACATACAACGCCGGGAGAAAGCGCTTCGACAGCTTCGTTTCCGATATCAAGGAGCCAGAAGAATAACCAGTCGATTCCGTTGATGAGAAAGAGCAGGAAGACCAGAAGCCAAGTTTGCCTGAGTGACGGAGATTGATTCAGTCAAAATCAGCACATTCTCACGATCTAGAGCGAAAGAGGAATCGACGGCGTACCTGGCAGGAAAGAGATAGATGTAGGTACGACGAGGATGCTCCAACAGAAACTCGAGACTTTCTTTGGCGCGAGATTCACGAGGAACGATTTTCGAAGCGACCCAACTGTTACAAAAAGAAGCCCAATGTGAGCGATATGAACAGTGTTCGGGGATAGACGGTACTCACATCGTGAGTCGTAGGCTGTTGCTTATTCGAGAGCCCATCAATTTTGACACCAGAGAGAGGAAGAAGAAGTGCTTACAAGCAGGGAAGTGCGGTATTACCGGCAAGTACGAGAATTCCCGTCATTATGAGAAGCCAGTAAGCTTTTTGGAAGTCGATCATCGAGTTGTCGACTACGCTCATCCCGTTGTTCGCGAAAGCTGAGAAAACGAGGAAAAAAGAGAACCAAGTCGGGTTGATAGGTCTCGAATCCGGCGGATTGAATACAGTTCGATACTCTGACGAGCGAGACATCCACGGTGCGATAGTGACGACGCCGATCAACTGAAGACAGATCCAGTAGCCGACGACGATCTTTAGCAGAAGCGAGAGAGCCTATGAAACGAAACGAAAAGCGTAAGAATGTGGAGGACGAACGAAAGTCGCAGAGAGAGAGAGATACCTACCCTGTATTCAACACCGCCGAGCTCTTCCGCCTGCTCAGAGCCCAAGGATAAGAACCTCGAGTTGCGCCCGACCGAAACTTGCGAAACCACTCTTCGCAACTGTCCCGGCTCGTGAGCGGCTCCTTCTTGCCGAACGGAACGCGACGAAACAATTGTCGAAGTGCGAGGGAAGTTATCTTCGTTTCTTCGTAAGAGCGAGTCGACTTTGAATGCCAAAAACTTGAAGACCGTTTCGAGAGGATTTTGGAAGCCACCGAAGTCTTCTCTAGGGACCGATCGAGTGTGCGAATAGCTCATGTTTGAAAGACGACTAGCTCGAGAAGTCGAAGAGAGAGCTCGCTGCCGGCGTTGACGAATGGGGTGAGGTGATTCGGAAGTTGGGCGTCATTCACTCGACTCTTTGGAGCGGGAGTCGATTTCTTCGCGTCGTAGTCTAGACGGAGAGTTGCCGACCGGGAACCGCACCTTGCGTTTGATTGTCGAACGAGGAGATCCTCCTTTTTCCAGTTCTTGCGCGTCATCTTCAGGTCGGTGCGAGAGGGCCTGCATACGTTCACGAACAGAAGCTGCGCGATCGTAAAAAGTCCGCTAAGCCTCGGCGAGTTAGGGTCTCGAGTATCAGAGAAAAATAGTACTGACAACTATGAACTAGTAGATGCTGGAACCGTTTGCGGAAGTAATGTCTATAAGAGACAGCAGATACAAGTTAGTTGTGTAGCGCTTAGATCAAAGCTCAGCGAAAGCGGCGCACCTTCGAACCAGAATTACAATAATCGAGACGGAGCTCAAAGAACCGAATGCGGTCAAGAGCTATCAAGCCAGCAGGAATGAACGTCAACTCGATGAGCATCACAAAAAGGTCGGGATCACTCACAAAGAGGATGACTTGCTGCCAGACCGTAACGTTTGCGAAGAGAACGGTCGATAGACCGCACGCGGTCATCGCAGAATAAGTCATGAAAAGACAATCGATAAAAGCAATTCGGTTCTCGGGCGAAGGACCGTTCGAGGCGTAGAAGATACCAGCAGCGAAGAGGGGAATGATCGAGAAGCAGAGAAAGTGGATTCGATAAAAATTGAGGTGGTTCTCTGTCAAGGTGCCGATTTAGCTCTCGCTCCTTGTGTACGTTGCGTTCCCTTCCCCCGAGCCTCATCAAGAGCTATTCACAAAGAAACAACCTGAACTCACTCGCGAAACTCTTCAAGGTCGTTTTAATTCCATGGCTTTTCGTGTCTGGACCCGCATTCTGTTTGTCCTTCAATCGGCGCATCGTCGTTGAGGGTAAGGCAATCGAGGGAAGAGGGCGTAGTCGAAGATGAAAGGGTTTTCGAAGGGGAGTGGGTGTCGGTAGGAGAGGAGATCTGCTGGGCAAAAGGTCAGCACCACTTGACAGCTACATCGAGCAGCGAATCACTGCGCGTACTGAGCGGGCTGATAGACGAGTGGATGGAGGTGAGTTCCCTCGCTTAGATGAAGATCAAATGAGAGCTCTGAGGTGATTGCAGCAGCCTGTCGTTCCTCCTGCTAGAATCACGAGGTGACTGTACTCTGGCCCGGATAGGCTGCGGCGCTGATCGGTGTCGAAGAAGGGAACGGTGATTGAAAAAGGATGATCGCGCGCATCGATTTGCATGCCTCGCCATGAGGACATCTCCCAGAGAAGTTGTTGAGGCTACTCGGTCCTCGGCCTTCGAAGAGGACTACAGACGGTGGTATTGTTGCGAGGTGAGAGCACGAAGTGATCAGAGCGAGTCAGGTTTACGACTCCATGCGAAAGGTCTCAGGCGCTCGCGAAGAGCAGCGCTTTGACCAGAGAGCAGCAGAGAGACCGGATCGGCTGTACAGCATCTGAGGAAGATACACATCAAGCGTCTTAGTCAGGGGAAGGAAGCATTAGATGCGTTCGTGGGAGAGAGGAGCAAGGTCAAAAAGTTCGAAGCGAAAGATCCGGAATTTGGCCGGGATTTGAGGGGCAAGCGGGTAGATGACAAAGAGAGCACGGTCGAAAGGTGCTAGGACGGTCCTAGCGGGCGCCAAAGAATGCAAGCACAACGAATCCCGTTCTTTCGCTCGTTGCAAGGTTGTTCCCTCGCCTTCGACTTCGCCTCTGCAGGCTGTTCTCCAGTACTGGGGGGCAAAGCCTCTCATCGAGACGCTTGACGGGGCTAGGGGGGAAGGGACAAGGACAGGGAGCATGTCAAAGAATGGGAAGTAGAAAAGATTTGCGTCCCGAACTTACGCCGGGGATGTCTCCAGACCCGCCCGATGTAGCTGCAGGGAACAGCTGCTTGCTAATCTGCACCGTCACGTCGACAGCCGCGGTGGGAGACACCTGCGCAGGCCGAAAGGCTTTGCTTCGAAATACGGTGTCGCACTTGTAAACTTGTTCAAGAAACCATAACTTGTTCAAACGACCAAAACTCTGAGATGCGAAGACCCGTGGTTCAAATCCGCGCTGGGGCTAACTTTTTGCTCCCTGGACATGCGAAGACCCAACTTGGGTATGCGAAGACTCAACTTTTTCCGG
>NW_027481097.1:0-86919 GCF_050403485.1 Sporobolomyces salmoneus
GAGTTCCTCGGAGCTGGTAACTCCGATAAGGCCCTGTTCTCCGAGGGACGTGCGTTTCGAGTTGCAAAGTCGCTCGTCTTCGTTTTCCCCTCGAGTGATTCGTTCTTTGCGCTAGTTCCTCGGTCTTCACACTGCTCGTTGAAGAGTAGATACAGATGGACGGGCGATGAAATCGCATCGATTTCAAACGAGTGAATCTGCGAGAGCGATTTGTGCCGCTCGTGCAAAATCTCCTTCTCCTCCGCACGAGTCACTCTGATCCTCGTCGCAGTCTTTCGCCTGTCTAAGTCCAGTACCCGGGAGATGCCAGATGACTTGACGGAGGCATGCGAAGACGAAGCTGGATTGAGTAGCGCTCCCGAGTTTCGCAATTCACCAATTTTCTGAGCGGGAAAAGCATTGGCATCGCTGCGGATATCGAGCATATGTGTCTCCAGCACTACGCTGCCGGGATAGACCGGAATATCGCGAAAAGGTGCAGCCAGGAAGTCGCCCTGGTCGAGCTGAGACGGACCATTTTTCTCAGAAACCGTGTCTCGATCTCTCGCTTCATCACAAACACGCCTCAAAGTCGTACGCCGACGGCTCAGAGTTATACGATTCGCGGAGTCGACAGCAGACCGCGCGAGGTGAGGTTGTCTGCGCGCCAACAACAGCTTGATCAAAGGAAGTTTCGACAAAGCAAGGCGCGTAGCGCAGTCGGGACGATTCGGGGGACCTCGATTCCTTGCCGAAGCCGATAACAGAGTCAGGTCCCTTCGTGCAGAGTCGGGATGCGAACTTCGGTGCACCCTGCTCGAAGTTGGGCGAGGAAATGGCGCTTTGCAAGGCGCTTTGTAAGGAGGAAAAGTCTCCGTGTCCGCGAGAGGGTAGATCGCCATGGAAGCGGATCCTAGAGCGAAATAGCTGGAGAAGAGTACACAGAGAGCAACGAAGCCTCGCGGACGAATGAAGTTGACCTCTCAGGCTCTCAGCCAACTTTGACCTGACTTCTCTCAGTCGACCATGAGTCTACCCTACGACCAACAAGCAGCTCTAGAAGCAGTCATAGGCGCGCTCTATCACCTTCAATCCCCTCCTGGACCCTACGGCAAGCGATATTATTCCCTCATCTTTCGAGATCTCCCCGACCGCGAAGAGTACCCAGATTACTACTTGATTATCAAGGAACCACGCGCATTGAATGATATTTCGGTAAGCTGCCCAGCCTCACCTCCTCCTGCTCCCGCTTCGCGTGAAGGCACCTCACAACTAACTCCAGTCCCTCCTTCCCCCTTCACGCCGCCGCTTAATAGGAGAGTTTACGGCATGGGAGGTATAGGTCACCACAAGGAGTGGCATACGATCTCTTCCGAATCTGGTCGAACGCGAGGGAGTACAATCAACAAGGCAGTCAAGTTTACGCAGATGCAGACACGCTCGAGGTGAGTCCGTTCTCTCCAAAGATCGCTCCGAATCATCCGAGCTAACCCCGTACCGAGCGAACGCTGGGAAACTAGCAATACATGAGAAGAGTTTGGCAAGAACGCTCCCCTCCCCTACCTCCGTTCGATTCTCTCCCCCGACCCGGGACTATCCCAGCTGTGAACCAGTCTATGCCCACTCCGTCTGCGTCCGAATCGGAACGCAAGGTCAAACGAATCAAGCTCACAGGAGCGTCTCTCGGGGGTTCTTCGACCAAGATTCGACTCGGAGGACCTAGCACTCCAGCCCCTGCCCCCTCACCAGCTACGGCTACACCAGGGATCACGCTCAAGCTAGGGGGAAGGACCGCCGCGAGTAACCTCGGAACTCCCGCTGCTCTCCCTTCACTTCCTCCCCTGAATCTTCCAAATTTGCCTCCTCCACCGCCGGTACCTTCGACCTCCGCTCTCGCGAGTCCAGGGGTCAGTGGAGAACGTGGAAGCAGTGCGGTACCGACGAAAAAGGAGTCCAAGAAGAAACGAAAGCAGCAGTCAGTCGATCCAGACGGGGACGGAGAAGGCGTTGTCGGTAACGCCGGACCACCAATCGCGACAGTCCCGGATCTAGAATCTGGATGGATGGCAAATGACAACGTGAGCGATCTCTACAAAAGCTTCCAGAGTCCTATCTGAAGCCATACTGATGCTCACGGTCTCTGCAGTCGAACTCCGCTCAACTCTGGCTCAACATACTCAACAAGCTTCGCAGTCACACAGATGCAAAGTGAGTCGCTTCTCTTGTTGCGTCGGTTGCGTCGAATTCTTCGAGATTATCAAGCTGATCCATTCATCGTGATGTCTCTGTTTCAGCGGTCGTATCTTGGCAACACCTTTGCTAGACCTTCCAGATCGAGCTTCTCGACCGGACTACTACCAACTGATCCGAAACCCAGTTGCTTTGAGCACGATCGAGGTTCGTACACTTTTCTTCGCAGCTAGCCTGCGTCGATAGATTCTGATGACGCGTTTGAAACGCCATAGGCAAAGATTCGATCGGGTGCTTATCCCAATTCTGAAGCTTTCGATCGAGATCTCCACCATCTTTTCGAAACTGCCAAAGTTTTCATCCGTCCCGAAACTCCCGGAACGATTTACAGCGATCTCCTGGTGCTTCAGGCGAGTCTTCCTCAGCTACTTCACTATCGAGATGAGTCCGGCATCCCACTGACGTACGATTACCCATACAGCGTCTCTACCACGAACTCACCAAACGCGATGCTCAACTCGAAGCAGCAGTCAACGCAACAATTGCTGCCGGACCCGTTCCCGGTTTGGTCAAACGAGAAGAAAATGCTACAGGGGAAGTCGGGAAAGCAACTTCACGGCCAACAACGAAGGACAAGGTGTTCCTCGACGGAATCAACTTGAAAGGAGACTTCCTCCGAGTCGGTTCGTCAATCATCCCTCGACTTGCAAAACACCTCACTTCAAGCTAATGTTTCATTCTCTCGTATAGGTGACTGGATCTATCTGAGCAATTCTCGCAATCCCGGAAAGCCCATCGTCGCGCAGATTTGGCAAACGTACAGACGAGCCGAGTCAGTGTTCCTCGACCTTTCCCCTGCCTGAATACGACTGACCGAGTCTGTTCTCGACCATTTAGGTCCTCTGAACGATACGTGAGCGTCTGCTGGTACTATCGCGTAAGTTTTGCTTCGACTTCTCCTCTAATCCACTCTGAAGCTGAAAATCGGTCTATCTTCATAGCCCGAAGAAACGATGCACCCCGCGACTCGAATGTTTTACGAGAATGAAGTATTCAAGACCTCGATCTTTATCGATCAGTGAGTTACCACTAATCGCTTTTCCCTCTTTCCCCTTTGCATGAGAACCTCGCTAAGTCCTTTTCCTCCACAGCCACGTGGAAGAGTTCGTTGGTCGCTGCTGCGTCATGTATCATACGAGATACAAAACGGGACGACCTAAACCTCCAAGCTGGACTCCCGATGTCCCACTCTACATTTGCGAATATCGATACAAGGACGAAGCAAAGTCGTTCAAGAAGATCAAGAACTGGCCATCCTGTATCCCAGAGCAGATTCGCGCCCACGAATACGATTTCGAGCCTTTCGCGAGCGACAACGTCGACGCTCCGATCAGAATCAAATCTCCGTTCGTTCGCGGTGTCGTCGGGACTGGAGGTGTACAAGAGGACGAGTACAGTACCGCTCAAAACGGAATACCTTCTACCACTTCAAGAGACGTCCCGTCGACGAAACCGGTTTCGATGGATCTCGACGTGCAACCCATTCGAGAGGATCTCAGAAAACTTGGTTCCGCAGAGCCATCGAACTCGTCGTTCGGAGTAGGAATCGATCCTTCACTAGGCAACTTCGATGCTTCACTTCTCGCCGCCCCGAGTCCGGCTTTCCTGGCACCTTCAACCCCGACGGCTGCTGGTGAACTCGATACTACGGACTTCTTCACTCCTCTTCCCTCGGCACTCAGTGAGCCTTGTTTTTCCGTCAAGATGCAGATTCAAAAGCTGACGACGGTCTGTTGTGCAGAATCAAAATTCCGCAACGACGCTCTTGGCGATCTCTTGTGGTTCGGAGCTCCCGCCATCTCGCCTCCGTTGGTGAACAAACCAACTCATTCGTTAGCCTACTTGTACTGGAGGGTACGACAACAGCGCGAAGCTGCCGACTCTTGATCACCTCTTGATCACCTCTGTTGTAGTGTTTCGTCTGTTCCTCGTTTCGTCGATCGTTCTGTTTTCCTACTCTCCTCGTTCTCTATGACCCTGTATCTTCCGAGTAATCGAGCGTTGCAACGAATGAAAGTGGCAGAAACATGAATAGTAGAGACAACAAGCAAAAGGGAAAAGAAACTATGTTCAGCGAACTCCCTCGTTCCGAAAATCAATCTTCCTCCATTGGTGATCCATCACCATCCCCGTCTCCATTGTCTGATTCCATCTGCTCTTGCTGCCCGCCGTAAGAAGTCTGACTGTCGCGAATACTGGCAGACAATTGTCTCGCAGGTCTCTTCCTTTTCCTACCAATCGTCGACGGTAGTGTGAGCAAGGATGAGCAAAGTCAGGCAGCAGTGAAAGGTACATACTTGCGGGCTTCGTAGTCTGCGACACTCCTCCGAACGGCTGATTGTAAATGCATCAATTCGGGAGGAAGCGTTTCCCCAGATCTGAGACCTCGCAAGAATCTTTGACGGACCTGCAGATCATTCACCATCAATCAGTTTCATGGACGAGGACGAGGACGAAGAACGAGGAGCTCACTTGGTGGTAAGCCCTCGTCGGACATAGCTTCGCGACCGAATCCCATGCACAACCACATTCAATGACGGCCCTGAGTAGCTGTTCATCTTCTTGAACGTTCCACTGTACACAGGAGAGACAGATGGTCAGTGCCCGGCGTACCGACTAGGATCAGGAAGGAGAATTCACCTTGATGTAGGGAGATCTAGCTTTCTTTTCTCCATTCGCATCGAGTTTCGGCTTTCTTGAGCGTGGATTATACGGTTCCGCATCATCTGTCGATTTTTGCGAGTGATGAGCACGCGTCCCGAGAAGCAACTGAGTAGGAATTCGCTTACTGCCAGTTCCCATCGCTCCAGCTGCCTCGGAAAGCAAATCGAGCGCCGAGGGTGTTCTTCCGACTGGCTTTCCTCCACTTCCGCTGGCCCCACCTCCGATCATGTTCATTTCGATTTCGTCGAATTTCGAACCTTGAGGAGCAGTCGGCGTCGAAGCGGAAGGAACCGCATTACGTTGAGGGCGTGATGGTGGAGCCGCGACAGGCGCCGGTCCGACTGTTGGTAGGCCACAGAGAGCAGATGCGATTGGCGGCGGCGGGTTCTTCTCGAATTCGGTCGAAGCCTCGCGGTTTTCCACCATATCTCCTTGTACTGGTCGATTTGCAGCGAACTTTCCGACGAGACCGTTTTGACCTGGGACGTTCGAGGAGGAAGTAGAAAGCGTAGATTGAGAGGCGGCGAGGGGAGGAGGTATCGGCAATTCGTCGGTGGCCTGAAAATCGAAGGGAAGAGAGGAGGCGAGATCCAAATTCGTACCGATCGCGGGAGATGTAGAGTTGTCGTAGTTCGTCGATTGACCGCTGTTTGGTTGATGTCCCCGGAGTGAAGGAGGGACTGGCAGTTGGAAGGTCTGAGACGTGTCCTGATCGACAAGGGAAGCGTTGGGCAAAGGTAACGCTTTCGGCGGACGAGGAGGATCGACCGGTAAAGGAACGATGGCCTGAACGATTTCTTCAGCTTGTTCCTGAATCGCTTTGTCGAGTGGTATCCTCTGAATTCTCCGAACGTGACTCAAAATTTTGCCGGCTTGAAGGAGTAGTTCTGCTTCTGCGTCGCCGAGGAGAACTGCACGAGATCCAGGTTTCACGGCTGATTCGGGAGGAAGGACGATGTGGGCGTCGTGAACGATAAGAGGTACTCCTGTTAGGTAGTAAGGGCGAAGTCGACGCAGTTCCGAAGTGAGACGCGAAGTTTCATTTTCGCTCGCTTCGAGCTGTTCCAAGAAGGCAACGATTCAGCTCAGTGTGCACAATGGCAGCCAAAGAAGAAGCGAGAACTGACTCGACGTTCGAGATGACGGACATCGACTTTCAACTTGCGATTCTCTTTCTTCAACCCTTCTCCTCCCTCATTCGCTGCTTGTTCAGTGTCGGCCTTTACGCTCACGGAGGCGTTTTGAAGCTTCCTCGCAAGCGCGATCGATTGACTGGTGAGCTGATTGTTCTCGCTCTGCAATCGGGCGAGATCGACTTGAGGCGACGAAGCGTGCAAAATCGCGAGTTCAGTTTCGAGTTTCGCGATTTTGGACTTGGCTTGTTCGAGCTACAAAGGGTGAAGTGGCTTCAGCTCTTCTACACTTAGGTGCATTGAGGTATAGGAAGGAAGCGTACCTGTTCAAGATATTCGGTTCTTTCGAGTTGACGGAGAGAATCGAGAGCGACGGCATGTTTGAAAACACGTTCAAAACCCTGACCACGAAGCGAATGAGTTGTCAACCGCGATCGTTCGATTCTAGGAACAGAACGACAGGAGTTCATGTTCTTACTCTTGAATCCTAGTTGACACGAGAAGATTCAGAAAGTCAATTTCCTCTGAACTGACATCCCCCACAACAAACGAGAATCTAAACCGTGAGAGAGAGAAAGGAAGGGTTCTTAACTCACCCCTTTACCACTCAACGTTAGCAATTCTTCCTTCGAAAGCAGATCTGTGCTGGTGTGAAGCGAGCGAGAGGCCCTCGCGGAGGATTGTTTCGATTCGAAAAATTCTGTTGGATCTTCGCGACTGCTCGGAGGCGTGACAAGGTGACTTTGTCCATTCTCATCTACCGAGAAGCTGTACTTCGTGGGGTCGACTCGGGGTTGCTGGCTCGAGGATCGGAGTCGAAGGGAAGGAGGAGGAGAAGGGGAAGGAATGAGACCGCTCGGAGAAGCCATCGAGGGCGGAGGCGATGGGCTGTATCTTTGAGTCACTGGATCTACTCTGGATGTGCTGAATAGTTGTCGACGTAATAAGAGAGGAAGAAAACGAGCGAGAATTCGAATCTCCGTAACCGTTCATCTCTTGCTCTAATTTCCACAGTTCCCCTCCCTCTACCTAGATGCTGTTAGACATCAACGTGAGTGATATTCCGATAAGCTTCTGTATGGAGCCGCGCTCAGAACCGTTCGAGTTGCTAATCCTCGAATCTCGTCTCTGCAACGTGACAGCGTCGTCTACTCGCGCGATGCGCACGGGTTAAATCGGTAGATTTCCATCCTACAGAGCCTTGTGAGTGATAGTCGCATCTTCCAGTCGTCCACGGAGCTGACTCTTGTATTCTCGAATTCGTGTCAAAGGGTTGATGTAAGTTTATCGACTCTCTCTCGCTTGAGGAAGGACGGTAGTACGGTGCTGATTCATTGTCCTGCTTCACAGTACGGGACTCTATACCGGAAATGTCATCATTTATCACGTCGACACTGGAGTGAGTGTTTCCCTCTCTCTCTTCGCGTCTGACAGCTAAGCTGATCCATTCGCGATTGATCGATAGGCCGTGATCAAGACGTTCGAAGTTACAGAAGTACCAGTGCGATGTGTCCGGTTCATCGCGCGCAAGAACTGGTTCGTGTGCGGTTCCGACGATTTCCACCTTCGAGTTTTCAACTACAACACTGGCGAGAAAGTCACGGCGCTCGAAGCTCATCCCGATTACATTCGATGTCTCGCTGTCCACCCGACTCAACCCCTCGTTCTCACCGGTTCCGACGACATGACGATCAAATTATGGGATTGGGAAAAGGGATGGAAATGCATCCAAGTTCGTTCCTCACTGCCGTCTAACCGAGGTGCGATCTTTGACTGATGAGGACTCAATGACAGATCTTCGAAGGTCACACCCATTACATCATGAACATTGCGTTCAACCCGAAAGATTCCAACACCTTTGCTTCTGCTTGTCTCGATCGCACCGTCAAAGTCTGGTCACTCGGTTCACCGACAGCAAATTTCACTCTCGATGCTCACGACAAAGGTGTCAACTACGTCGAATTCTATCATGGAGGAGACAAGCCTTATCTCGTAACGACGGGAGATGATCGGTAAAGCAAAATTTTGACCTCTTCCAGCGTCATCTCGATCTTTACTGATCACAAAGCCCTCGTGCGAAATACAGACTCATCAAAATCTGGGACTACCTCTCGAAATCCTGCATCCAAACCCTCGAAGGTCACACATCGAATGTCTCTTTCGCCATCTTCCACCCTTCGTTACCCATCCTCGTTTCCGGTTCCGAAGACGGCACGGTCAAGATCTGGCATTCTTCAACTTATCGACTCGAAAATACTCTCGACTATGGCCTCGAACGAGCGTGGTGTGTCGCTTACGCGAAGAAAGGAAACGATGTCGCTTTCGGATTCGACGAGGGAGCAGTAGTCGTCAAAATTGGTCGAGAAGAACCCAGTGTCAGTATGGATTCGGCTGGAAAAGTCGTCTACGCCCGAAACGCTGAGATCTTGACAGTCGCCCTTCAAAGTGCCGCCGGTGAGTCTTTCTGTCGTTTCGTTACCCGCTTATCGATCTGATCGCACCTCTCCGGATAGACGAAACGATTCCCGACGGACAACAACTATCGGTCGCAGCAAGGGAACTCGGCAACACGGAAGTCTATGCTTCTTCTCTCCAGCACTCACCGAATGGTCGATTCGTGACCGTTTGCGGAGATGGAGAATACATCATCTACACTTCGCTCGCATGGAGGAACAAGGCGTTCGGTGCCGGAGTCGGTTTCGCATGGGCAGGAGATTCGAACACCTACGCCGTTCGAGAAGCTGGAAGCAAGATCAAGGTCTACCGAAATTTCAAGGAGAGACCTGGACTCGTTCACGCCAACTACACGACCGATGGGATCTACGGAGGAACGCTCCTTGGAGTGAAGGGAATGGGCTTTGTCGTTTTCTATGATTGGGAAACTGGAACGATCGTGAGAAGGATTGAAGTCGAGGCGAAGAGTGTTCGTTTTCTCCTCTCTCCTCGACAGATTGTCGAACTAACATCGTTCGCGATCTCACAGGTTCACTGGTCCGGAACTGGCAACCTCGTCGCAATCGCAGGGGAAGACTCGTTCTACGTTCTTCGATTCGATCGCGACGCCTACCAACAGCGAATCGACAGCGGTGCAGAACTCGACGACGAAGGAGTAGAGGAGGCGTTCGAGCTGGAAGCCGAAATCGCCGAATCCGTTCAGACTGGAAAATGGATCGGAGATTGCTTCGTTTACACGACTTCGGCAAATCGACTCAACTACCTCGTCGGAGGTCAGACTCACACTATCACTCACTTCGATACGTAAGGCGATCTTTCTCGAGGTTTTGTTTGCTTGTCTTGTCGATCGAGTCTGACGCCCGTTCGTCGTGATCTTCAGTCAAATGTACCTTCTCGGCTACCTACCGAACCACAACCGAATCTACCTCTGCGACAAGGACGTCAACCTCTTCGCATACTCACTCTCACTTTCCGTCATCGAATACCAAACGGCGATCTTGCGAGGAGATCTCGACTCCGCTTCCGAAATTCTCGAATCTGTCCCTCAAGAGCAACGCAACCGTCTAGCCTGTTTCCTCGAAAGTCAAGAATTACGGGAGCTCGCTCTCGAGATTTCGACCGACCCGGATCACAAGTTCGACCTAGCGATTCAACTCGACGATTTAGAAACCGCTCTTCGAATCGCTCGTGATTCACCTCACCTCGGCTCGCAAAGCAAATGGCGGACTGTCGGAGATCGAGCACTCGCAGGATGGAAGGTTCAACTCGCAGAGGAATGCTTCAAGCAAGCGAACGATCTTTCGGCTCTGTTACTCATCTACACTTCGACGGGAGATCGAGACGGACTCGCTCGTTTGAAGGATCTCGCTGGTGCGTTAGCACTACAAAGTTCTCTCTGTCGATTTCGTCCCGACTGACTCTTGTCCTTGCGGTCCTTTTGTTTGATTAGTCGACCAAGGTCTCTTCAATATCGCTTTCGCGGCCGCTCTTCAAATCGGCGACAACGAATCCTGCGTCTCGATTCTCCTCGCGACCGATCGTGCACCGGAAGCTGCCCTCTTCGCCCGTACCTACGCTCCCTCACAAACATCTCGTGCGGTCAAATCGTGGCGAGGTCAACTCGAAGCCGCCAAGAAACCGAAACAAGCAAGTGCGATCGCCGATCCTGAGGAGTACCCTCAAGAGTTTGGAGAAGGATGGGAGGCAGCTCTCGAACGGGAGAGGAATGGTGGAGCTGTTGAAGATTTGGTTCAGATCGAGAATGGGTACGAGGGACATGAGGGAGAGGAACAGGCTCAATTGACGAACGGAGTAGAAGGTTTATCGCTCGAGAACGGTCACCGAACGTCTTATGAGGATGACGAGGAAGATTTGATGGGAGGAAAGGACGAAGGCAAGTCAAACTAGCCTCTTTTGAAAACATTCCTCGTAGTTCTAACTTTTTTTCCCCATGCAGCCTCGCTTCCGCCGCCAGTACCGCTCGTGAATGACAGCGCAGCATCACATAGCTATCAACAGGACGAGGAGGATCTGCTAGCATGATCAAAGAGAGTTCTCAAACGACGAAAACAAAACTTTTCTTGGAGTGCCGGCGTGTCTTTTTAGTTCTCTCCTTTTCATACCCTTCTCGCTCAGCCTTCTTTCTTTAGTGTGTGTGTGTCTGTGTGTTATACAACGAGATCTCCCATCTTTTGGCTCGAACGAGTTTGCGAGAAGTGTGACAATTGCGGAAAACGACAGGCAGGGGGTATCTACAGCATTTGGGGGTATCAGGACTTCGTGCTCATCCTCAGGACTGAGTCGGAGTCGTCGTCGACGATTCGAGGATCGCTTTCAGACTATCGTTGAGCTGAGTTTGCAAGGATTCTGTCGACAAATTATGCGAAGATGAGTTTCTCGCCTTAGAAACAACGATAGGAGCGACTCACCTGCTTCGTCTAGCGCAGTGAGATACTCTTTGTTTGCTTCCTGTGCCTCTGCTTCGAGATCCGCTAGATCGTGCTCTGTCCGGAGTTCTTGCTCAGAAGGCGGAGACGGGAGCGAGTCGATCAAGTATTCGAGCTGCTTTGCTTTCCGCAGAAAGTCGGACACCAACTCCTTGCGATTTGCTATCATTCAGGCACGAAAGAGTGAGTCTCCTCTGCAGGGTAGAGGCGAAAGAGGACGATTTACCTTCGAAAACGTCGTCGGAATCTGCGTGAGGTATCGTCTGAGTCACGGGGTAGTTCTCGTTCAGCTGCTTGAAGTTGGATTGGCGAGATAGGTACGATATGCTCGAATACATGATCTTGATGAGCTACTTGTGGGCTGGAGAGTCAGCCAACTCGTTCCAAAGCGAGAAGAGACAGACTCACCTCATCGATACTATTCTGGGTTTGAGTGAGTCGATCCACTGTGATCAGAAGCACGAGAAGGTTGTTCAGACGGGAAGTGGTGGTGGGGGAAGGAGAGAGAGGAGGGAGAAGAGAGAAAGGGAGTTTTCGGCTCACTGTGTCCCAGTTCTGCTTCTGGCTGCATGTGAAAGAGGTACGGCGTATGGACCAACTCGTAAAGACCTTGTGAAAGGTTGGTCGAGGTGGAGTGAGAGACCTTGGGAGAAGATTCTCTCGACTTCCCTTCTTTCCCTCATTCGCTTAGGACAGCATCACCCATTCTACTGCCAGTGAGTCTTCCCTTCCCACTCAGTGCCACCTCGTACCGCTCCTTCAAGCCCCCGTCGTTCCTTGTCACTTCCTGATGAGGATCGAGATTTTTTTCTTCATCTCTTCACTCGATCTCACGGTTGACTTTCGATCTTTGCTTGCTACCCGCGACAGAACATGAGTGATAACGGAAGCGAAACCCCTGTCGTCGACAACGTTGAGGTTGAAGAGACTCAAGTCCAAGAAACCGAAGCTCCCAAGGGAAAAATGTCGGTTGAGGTGAGTCTGCTCTCCCTGTGCGGAATGGCCATCGAGGAGATACTGATACGAGAACCATGGTTATCTAGGATGCTCTCCAACAAGTCCTCAAGATCGCTTTGGTCCACGACGGTCTCTCCCGAGGTCTCCGTGAGGCCGCCAAAGCCCTCGACAAGCGTCAAGCCCATCTTTGCGTCCTCAACGAGGCCTGCACTGAAGCAGAGTACACCAAGCTCATCGAGGCTCTCTGCGCTGAGCACAAGATCAACTTGATCAAGATCTCTGACCCCAAGCTCCTCGGAGAATGGGCCGGTCTCTGCAAGGTTGACCGTGAGGGTGTTGCCCGCAAGGTTGTCGGATGCTCCTGCGTGAGTTTTCTCTTGCAAATTCCGGCGATGACGGACAACGGAAACTGATTCTCCCTTAATTTTACACAGGTTGTCGTCAAGGATTACGGACAAGAGTCTGAGGCTCTCTCCGTCCTCCTCGAGTACTTCGCTTCCCGATAAACGTCTCGACAGGGATTCCTTTAATACTCCTTTAACCCCCAAAATCAACAAACTCGTTTTCCCAATCTCTCTTTCGCTTATTTTCGATTTTCTTTTTCACCGAAACTCGATTTCCCCTGCTCACCTACTCCAACCTCGCTTTCTAGCCCACCTGATCCGGCACCCATTCGATTTTACTGTCCTCTTAGTTGAACGACGATGGAAGAGATGAGTTTCGGAAACGGTTGAAGCTGGAAAATGAGGGATGACGGGAGGTGGATTCAGAATGAAGGTTTTGGCGTTTTGTTTCTCGACGTATAGATGAAATGGACGATTGTGGACGAGCAAAACCAACGGATCGAGTCACAGTTTTCTCTCGAGAGTCGACCTCGAGGCATTTTGTTTCTTGATCTCTATGTAGATTGCGATGGTGAAAAAGGAGGAGAGGGAGTAGTCGGAAGAAAAGACAGAAAGGCGGACGACGTTACATCATGGGGATCGAATGAATGAGAAAAGTGCAAGAAGAGTAAAATGGATGAAGGGAGATAGAGAGAGAATCGACTCGAATTTTTCGGAGGCAGGGGTCAATCTGCACGGGAACCGATGAAGTGCTTAGACGAGAGAAAGTGAAGGGGGTTGGGGATATCTAAAGTGATGCAGAGGCTGGAGAATATATTTTCGGATTTGGCAGGGTAACCTTTTTAAAGCTTCTTGAGGATCTCGGCGGTGTACTCGGCAGTCGAGGCGTTACCTCGAAGATCACCAGTGATCTTCTTTCCTTCAGCGATGGTCTGCGGCGACGCAAGAGTGCAACGAAAGTATCGTCAGTATCCGCTCCGCAATCGAGCAATTGACGTTGTGAGGAGGGAGCTTACGGAGAGAGCAGCGTGTTCAATCTTAGCAGCGTGGTCGAAGAGGTTCATGTGACGAAGCATCATGATACCGGAGAGGAGGAGAGCGGTAGGGTTGGCCTTTCTGTTGGTCATTCGCGAAGAGACAGAAACGAAAATACAACCATCAGCTCCGGACAAAGTAACAGTGCGAGAAAGAACGTTCAACGTACCCTTGACCGGCAATATCGGGAGCGGAACCGTGAACAGCTTCGAAGATGGAAGCGTCCTTTCCAATGTTACCAGAGGGAGTAAGTCTGTCAAAGAGCCAGATTTAGCTACATTGATACAATCGGTAGAACACGAAGTTGACTCACCCGAGACCTCCGATCAAACCAGCGCACATGTCGGAGAGAATGTCACCGTAAAGCTAAAATCACAATTTCCGGATTCTTGTCAATTTTTCGAAGTGCTAGTAGTGCAGTCGACACTGAGTGGGAGACTCACGTTGGGCATAACCATGACTCGGTCAGCGTAAGGGGCGGGGTTTTGTACAACCCTCAAGCAAACACGGTCGAGAAGATCCTCGTCGTACGTGACGTCGGGGTATTCAGGAGCGATCTCTCGGCACGCTCGGAGGAACATACCGTCGGAAAGCTTCATGATCGGGGCCTTGTGGACGGCGGTAACGTGAAGACGCTTGTTGGAACGAGCGTATTCGAACGCGTAACGGGCAACTCGGGAAGAGGCTTCGTGAGTGATGAGTTTGATCGATTGAACGACACCGTCAACGATCTATCAGGTATGGGGGCGTCAGCTCGCAACTCGTGAAAGGTCATTCGAACAGCAGGGAAAAAGGGACTGACCTCGTGCTCGATACCGGAGTATTCTCCCTCAGTGTTTTCTCGGATGATAACAGAGTCGACGTTGTCGTAAGGAGTCTTGAAACCTTCAACTGATCGGCAAGGTCGGACGTTGGCGTAGAGGGAGAAGGCACGACGGAGGGTAAGGTTGAGGGAAACGTGACCCTTTCCGACTGTTTCAACGATTTCAGTCAGTTTCCACCGGTCTCGTAGAAGTCCCACCGTGACTTTGACGTACTGGGAGTAGCAAGGGGACCTTTGAGGGCGATAGTGTTCTTCTTGATCGAAGCGACAGCGTTGGCAGGAATAGTCGAAACTCCGTCAACGATCGTAGGGGTAACATCGACTTCTTCCCAAACGATGGGAACGTTGGCAGCCTTGAAGATTTGCTTGACCGACTCGGAGATCTCAGGTCCGATACCCTACAATGTCACGAGAGAGAGAGGAGGAATAAACATGAGAACGAAGTGAAAGCTTTCGAGGGCGAATTACGCACGTCTCCGGGGATGAGGGTTACGTTGAAAGTACCTGAACAACGAAAGCTGGTCAGTTCGTGCCTCGAGAGGAGAGAAAGGAGCTGCTTACCATCCGAGTTGCGATCACCGACGAACGAAGGGACAACGGCTTGTTTAGGGAGAGCCGAGTAGGATCGAGCCGAAAGCTGAATACCCAAGAGCACAACACGCGTAAGTTCACGCGTTCGGAAGCAGGTCGAGGTTGGCAGAAAGACCGAACGAAGAGAGCGAGGGAAAGATTCGAGTTGGAGAAGGAAGAGGACCTACGGGGGTGGCGCGGAAGGAAGATCGGAGGGCTTGACGGGCAAACATGACGGTATACAAGGGCGAGAAGTCAAGGGCGGGAGAGGGGAAGGAAAGAGATCAAACTCCGAAAGAATCAGTTTGATCCCCTTCGCTCTCTCTCACCCTCCCGCTTCCTCCGCCCCGCCGAGTGTCTGTCCAATCCCACCTTCTTCTACACCATGTTCCCCAAGTCCAACATCCTCCTCCCCGCGAGGTCAGCTCTCGTGAGTTGTTCTCGAATCTGTTTCTTTCCTTCGCTTCCCTATCCCCTTCCGAGACACGATCTAGCTCGTGTTCCGCGTCTCTGCGAGGACTCACAGGGATCATAGTGTACTGACTCGCTCGTCCTGGTAAAATTAGGCCGGTCAAGCGCGCCTTGCTACGACTCTCGGTGTTGGAATCTCGAAGCCCTCTCCTGCTACTCCCACCAAGTACGGAGGTGTCTACTCTGTGAGTAGTCAATCACTGTACTATTCACGAGGAGTTGCTGATGAGAGAATCGTCTCGGAACGACAAAATCAGGTTACCCTCATTCCTGGAGATGGTGTCGGAAAGGAAATCACTCAATCGGTAGAGGAGATCTTCGAGGTGAGCACAGCAGACTCCTATCAGACGAGGTGGAGATCTGACGTTATCCCGCGAGCGATGTCATAGCACACGAACGTTCCCGTCGAATTCGAAAAGTTCAACGTTTCCGGTGAAACTCCCGAAGATGCTGCCGTTTTCAAGCGATCGATGGACTCTCTACGAAGGAACAAGGTTGGACTCAAGGGTGAGCCTCATTTCAGGCAACCGGAAACTCTTGATTCGAGTTTAACCCCTCGTGTCTCGTTTCCTCAGGTATCCTCTACACTCCCGTCGAACGATCTGGTCACACTTCGTGGAACGTCGCCATGCGTCAACAACTCGACATCTACGCTTCCCTCGTCCTCTGCAAATCCGTCCCTGGTTTCCCTACTCGTCACCGTGATGTCGATTTCGCAATCATCCGAGAAAACACTGAGGGAGAATACTCTGGTCTCGAGCACCAAGTACGTCGTTCCTTTTGCTCTGTCTCTCTCTACGCAGGTTATACTGACGCTTAATGATTTTATTAGTCCTCTCCCGGAGTTGTCGAATCTTTGAAAATCATGACCCGATACAAGACTGAGCGAATCGCTCGTTTCGCCTTCGATTTCGCCATCAAGAACAACCGAAAGCACGTTACCGCCGTCCACAAGGCCAACATTATGAAGCTCGGTGACGGTCTCTTCCTTAACACTTGCCGACGAGTCGCCGAAGAGTACAAGGATTCGGGAATCACTTTCTCCGACATGATGTAAGTCGTCTGCCCTCATCTCACAACCTATTGAAGATACTCACGTATCTGTATGATTGATGATAGTGTCGACAACACCTCTATGCAACTTGTCAACCGACCTCAACAATTCGATGTTATGGTCATGCCTAACTTGTACGGATCCATCGTTTCCAACATCGGTGCCGCTCTCGTTGGAGGACCCGGTATTGTTCCCGGAGCCAACATCGGACGAGAATTCGCCCTCTTCGAACCTGGATGCCGTCACGTCGCTAAAGACATCATGGGTCAGTTTCAATTCTTTGCTCTCAAGCGTCCTTCTTGCGTGACTGATTCGAACATGATCTTAATGCTCGCAGGTCAAGATGTCGCCAACCCTGCCGCTATGGTTCTTTCCGCTACTATGATGCTCCGACACCTTGGGTACGCGGATATTCTCACTTTCTCGGTTTCTCCTTTCTCTTGCTGACATCAAGACACATGGCACAGTCTCGACCACCACGCCAACCAAATCGCTTCCGCAGTCTACAAGGTTATCGCTGACGGAAAGGTCCGAACTCCTGATATGGGCGGAAACTCGTAAGTCTTCTTACTCTCTGCTTCAATTCGCCTCCACTGACTCGCGCTACTTCGATTGTCGCTAGCCGCACTACTGACTTCACTCAAGCCATCATCAAGGGTGAGTCATCTTCGTCTCTGACTTGATCGCAGAAACTGACTTTCTCTTCCTTCGAAAACAGCTATTGTCTAATCTCATTTTCATCCACGTCATGCATTTCGCCGCTTCTCTCCTCATCATCCATCTCATCATCTGACTTCCTTCTTTGCCTATATCGAAAAATTCCCTCTCCACCTTGTTACCCTTGATTCGATTTCATTAGAGTTTTTTTTGTTAAAAAATTCCGCTTTCACTGCCCTCTTTTCGCCCTCATTCGAGGCATGAAGCACGTCGCGCAGATCATAGGGAGTGACAGAGAAAGAAAGAGAGCAGGCCAAATCCGACTCCGGAATTTGATCGAGTTCGAGCGCGCGAAGACTCGAGTTCTCCGCGACTTGCGAAAGAAATCTTCTCGACTGCTTCTCACCCACTACCGGTTCTCTCGTCACTTCGTCACCTTCGCCTGCAGCACTCTGAAAGCAGTAATCGACTTACTCGGCTCCTCGTCTACACACTCGTTCAACCTCTAGAACTTCAAGTCGCGCCTTTTCGGAACGGTTCACTCGGTGAGAACGACAACGCATACTCGTCTCTCGACACTTCACTGACTCGCGACATCGTGCTGTAACAGCGCAGCAAGAGGCTCAGTCGTACAGAGACGCAGCTAGGTGGACAAATCGACTCTGAGAAAGAATAACATACTCGAAAGGTACGCGTTCTTCTTGTGTTTCCGCTCTGCTGAGGTGTACTACGGTAGCTGATGTCAGATTGAAACAGTTCGAGCGCGCGTTGAGCGGCAGTATCGCGACTCTTCGAAAAAAGATGACTTGGATTCCGATTTCAGTCTGGTTCGCGCTTTCGATCTTAGGACCCTCATTCCCCACCACCTTCGCCGCACCTTCGCCTCCAAATCTCGTCTACCCTCTCCAAGCGCAACGACCTCCCGTAGCCAGAGTCAACGAACTTTGGTCGTGGAGTCTGCTTCCCGGAACTTTCAATTCGACTTCTGGATCCTCCCTCGTCCTCTCGACCGATTCCTCCTTACCTTCCTGGGCTTCATTCGATGCGAATACCGAAACATTTACGGGACAACCCTCGAACGAGGATCTAGGCTCTTTCGCAGTTACGGTCCAAGCGAATTCCTCGGGCGTCGCGATTGGAGCGAGTGACGATTTCGTACTTCTCGTTGTCGACACACCGGCACCTTACGTCGAACTCGCACTCGAGGATCAGCTCGGCCCGGCAGCAGAAATCAGCGGAGGAGGAACCCTCACACCAGATGGATCTCTCAAAGTTCCCCCCGAGTGGACTTTCTCGTTCGGTTTCCAACAGTACACGTTCGCAAACGAGCAAGGATCAAAGATATTCTACACGATGTACGAAGCGGGAACGACTACCTTGCCGAGTTGGATGCAGTTCGACAACGACACTGTGACTTTGAACGGACTCGCCCCTTCTCAGAACGTCGAGTACGAGCTCGAACTCCTCGGGAGTGACCACTACGGATACGGAGATCTCTCGCAGACTTTCAAACTTGTGATCGCCGTCCACTCGTTCGAGGTCCTAGGAGGAGGATTCCCGAGCTTGAACGTTACTCCCGGAGGACCCGTTTCTTACACCCTCCCTCTCTCTAACCTCCGCATCGACAACTCGACCGTCTCTGCCGCGAACGTCACCTCTTTCCAAGCCGACTTTGCTCCCTCGAACCTCACCTTCCTCTCGGTCAATCCCTCGAATCTCTCGATCACCGGAACCGTGCCTGCGACTTTCGAAAAGGGAGTCAACCTCTCAATCCCGCTCGTCGTTCAAGATCAGTACAACGACGTCCTCCGCTCAAACCTCTCCTTCGTCGTCGTCGACTCTCTCTTCACCGTTGCGGCGATTCCCGCGGTCGATGTCTCGACCGGAAAACAATTCAAGGAGAACATCGCTGGTTACGTCGTCGAATCGAAACGTTCTTCTAGCTCGTCTTCGAACTTCACGGCTCTCATCACCCCTCAGGAAGCGCAGCAATGGCTCAAATTTGATCCTTCGAATCTCATGGTATCTGGAACCGCTCCGACTTCCGTTCCCTCGTATCAAAACGCCTCGATCGCCTTCTCCGCCATCGATCCTTCGACTGGTGCTATCTCTCAAGCGACTCTCCTCGTATCGGTTACGGAAGGAGCTGGAAACTCGACGAATACGGGAGCGATTCATCCTTCGCAAGGCGGTCTCTCTGAATCAGCGAAGCTCGGACTTGGACTCGGGTTAGGACTCGGACTAGGTCTCATCCTACTCGGACTCCTCCTCTTCTGCTGCAGGAAGAAGATCTTCGGAGGAAAGCGAGACGGAGACGAGCACGAACGAAAAATGCGACGAGATCATTCGACTCAAATCTTCAACGAACACTCCCCCAATCCCACCGAATCGACTACTACCGGAGGAGAGAAGTCAGCGATCGACGAGAAGGCACCTCCGTTCACGAGACGAGCGACCCAACAAGGAGTTCCTCTCGCTTTGGGTGCACCGAGCCCACCTCAAGCTCGACGATTTGACGTTCTCGGCATGTTCCGGAGCAACAGTCAGCAACCCGAGAAGAAGAACGGCGAACAACTCGCACCGCCCGTTCCGAACTTACCTCAGGAGAACTCGGTGTTTGGATTGGGAATTGACGAGGATGAGGAGGAAGAGGGAGCGAGAAGGGCAGGAGGACCTCAACAACACTCGATCGTGATGGTGACGGACGGACCTCAAGCAACTTACCGGGAGAACAGCGGTATCTCGGGATCGAGCGGACCGAGAACGTTGAAATCGGGGAGGAGTTGGGAAAGCGGAGGAAGCTCGTCCTTGTTCTACTCGGACAGGTCAGGGTCGGGATCAGGGAACGTAAAGGAGAGCTCGAGTGGATCGATCGCGTCAAGACAGAGGAGTCAAGCCTCGATTCCGATTCGTCGTCGCGATTTCCTTCCCCTCCCTCTTCGAAGCCCGAATGCTTCTCCCTCCACTTCCCCCGTCCCTTCACCGACTCGAGACACCTACGACGTTTCGTACACGGAGAGTAGCAGATCAGGAAGCGATCCCGCAGGAGGTATCCGATTAGTCGGCTCTCGATCTGGATCTTCAGGCAGCAGGACCGGTACGGACGAAGCTCATCAAGACGCTACCTACGACTCTCAGCACTTCCAACAGTACTCGTCGCCGTCACGGTCGGGCAGTTACCCTTCAGACCATTCTGTCGAAGAAGCTCCTCGATTCCGTCTCGGCACGTTCGACAACGAGCGACAATCTCCTGCGTTCGAACGAGGTCTCACTTCAAAACCTTCTCTCACCGCTCTTCGTGCTCAACATCGGATATCGGCGATCGAAGACGCAGACGAGGAAGAGGAGAAGGACGAAGGCTCTTCGCCACGAGCTCGACCACACAGCGCAGTCTACGTACCTTCCGATACAGAAGGATCACCAACAACCTCTGCAGTCTTCTACACGACTCCTCGCGAGAACTGGCGCTCTCCGAGTGGTTTCTCCGACTCTCGACACAGTCTTCTTCGAACCTCGCACGATGGAGGAGACGCAGTGAGATACGTCGGATCGATCAATTCCTCGAACGTCTCGCCTTACACGGGCACCGAGCCTGAAACTCCGACTTCCGTCGCGTTCCCTCCCTCTTCGCCTGGAACGTCGCATCACAAACGAAATTCTTCCTACGTTGAGCCTCTACGGTAAGTTCTCCTGACTCTCTTGTTCTGTCTTTTCTCGCACTGACTTCTCTCTCTTCATTCTATAGGATACGAGCTGTCGTAGGTCAACCACTGCGGTTCACTCCTCGCTTAGAACCTCCTCCCTTCGTTTCGATCAACTCTTCTCCCGGTCGTGGCGGTCCTCCAAAAGCGACATATCGCGCCTATCTCGACACGATCACTCTCGATCCTACCTCTTCTGAACGTCACGACCTACCACCGTGGCTTCATTTCGACTCGAATTCGATCGAAGTTTTCGGATTGCCTCGAAGAGTCGACGTCGGCATTCTTCCTGTCATGATCGTCGAACGGAAATCGATGAGGACTCCGGGTTCCCCAAGTCGACGACGACCCGACTCATTCGATGGGGACGACGACGACACGAGCGAACAAGTCGTCGGACGGTTTGAGCTTGATGTTCAATTCGCCGACGAAGAATACGAGGAGGAAGGCGAGTTGAGAGTCATTACTTACTAGAACTTCCTTCCCCTATTCATGTCATATCCTTATAGCCCTATTGTTATCGTGGCCGGCCCATTCGCATCCATCTGTGCATACTTAGACAAAACTCATTTTCCTTGTTGTAGCATTTTCACACATTTATTTCGAAAGTATTTATTGCTTCAATTCGATACACTACCTGATGCGACAATCAGCTACATGAGGAGCAGCACGGGCTTGAGCTACGTTGAAGACGACGAGTTTGCGAATCCTCTTCGATCATCATTTTTGACTTGTTTCAACTCGGTCATTTTCGACAAGATGGCCTCGTTCAAGGCAGAATCTCTCCGTGCTGATATCGTAGGTACCGCCCGTCTAGCTCCCCCTCTCCCTCTTCCTGGACGCTCCCCGCTTCGAGAGTGATGTCCCGACTTTTGATCTTTCTCTCCTCTCACTATCGCGCGCGTGATTATACAGACTTCAATCTTGAGTGCAAGTGACAAGGAGGCGGTATCGGCGAAAGCGGTCAGGAAAGCGTTGCAGGTGAGTTCGCTTCACTCGTTTCGGAGATTATCTCCTCCTCTTCCCTTGAGGTGTGGACTGACCACGCTAGGTTGCGCTCGCAGGACAAGTACCCTGATCTCGATGTCAAGACGCACAAGAAAGAGATTGACGCTCTGACCGTTTCAATTTTCTCCGTGAGCCGAGTTCTCGCTCACTCTTCCGCGTGACTGTCGAAGCTGATACTCCCGCATCTTTTGGATTAGAACGAGATTCAAGGTGCAGAAGAGCCCGTCGAAGAAACGAAACCGAAACTCCCAAAATTCTCGAAAATCAAGAAAGAACAATCTCCCGAACCTGCTTCTTCTCCTGCGAAACCCTTGTCGACCTCTACCTCTGCTGCGCCAAAGAAAGTCAAACGTGAACGGGAAGTCGAAGCAGAGACGGACGAAATGATGGCTCGTCGTTTGCAACAAGAATTGAATGGGACGTCGACGGGAAGGGCGACGAGGAACGGAGGAACTACGGCGAAGAAACCAAAGTCGAGGAAGAAGAAGAGCAAGAGTACCGTCAGTGATGGGGAATCGGGAGACGAAGATGGGAAACCGAAGAAGAAGCGCAAGGTTTCGAATACTGGGTTCAACAAACCTCATCTTCTCTCGCCGGAGATGTCGGACGTCTGCGGGAAACAAGTTCTTAGTCGTCCAGGGGTCACGAAGGCGATGTGGGCGTACATCAAGGCGAACAACTTGCAAGATCCCAACAAGAAGACGGACATTCTGCCCGACGCAACTCTGAAACGAGTTTTGCCTTTCGATCGAATCAAGTCAGTACCTCGTCTTATTTGCTTATGTCCTATCGCTTTTGATCTGACCATCTCTCGTTTGATGCTCAATCACAGCTCATTCACCATGGCTAAACACGTTAGGTTCGTCATGCTTCCCTCGTCCTCTCATCTTCGTGACTGACTTCTTGCCTCACCCCCGCAGCGCTCACCTCTTCCCCTTCGACCCCGAAGAACACGGTCATCTCGTCGAAGACGATACTCTCGACGATTCGAAACCTTCGAAAGAACTCATCGATACCGACGACGAAGACGAAAAATAGACACCTCGAACCGAGTTTTTGCTTTGCTTTCTTTCTGTTTTCTCTCTGGCTGGATTCCACCTTCATACCCCTCCTTTCGTACTCGCTCTTCTAGACAGTTCTGACCACTGAAGAGTCGAACCTTTCCACATACCCCTATTTCTCACACTCTCGCTCTCGTTTTGTATTCTGGACTTTCCCTTTGCTCGTCTTAGTTCGGTCCCCTTGTATTCGAGAAATACGAGAATACAGGTTGATTCTCAAACAGTAGTCAAAAGAGCGTAGTCAGAGGTACAAGCTTAAGATAGTAAAAATCGGACAACATCCAGTAGAGAAGAGAGTTCGACCAGCGAACGAACGACAGGAGGAAAAACGAAGGTGATGCAAGAAGGGTTACGAATAATGTTCAGGGCGAAGAAGGAGGCGAAGGTGGTCGAGGGAAGAGATCCAGTTCAAGATCGAAAGCGTTGGTTTTGTCCTCGCCGACTTCGAGTTCATCTTCCTCAGAATCACTGCTGTCCGAGGTATCCTCCTCCTCGGAACTATCATCCGAGAACTTCGAGCAAGCCGAATTCGACGAGGAGAAGCTCGAGATCGATGAAGGAGGGGCAGGAGGAAGCTCAAGTGAGAGGAAAGGAGAAGTTGAAGTCGAAGGGAAATTGAACGTTTTCAACCTCAACGCCTGGGCACTTTCGATTGAACGTCTGGAACGATACGGTCGAGGTGGTGGGACCGGTTCATGAAGAGTCGGGATAGCAGAGGGTCGCGAGGGAGAAGAGTTTTGGGAAAGAGTCGCTCGACGTTTGAGCAGAGTTCGTCGGAGGTCGCGTTTGTTCATCGAAGAGGATGTTGCAGGACCGGGATCAGAACGGCCTCGGCGGTGGAGAGGGTGGATAGGAGGTCGACGGGGTGGGAACGAGTCGATCCTAGCTTTATTGTCCTCCTCCTCTTCCGACGACGACGATTCAGACGATTCCGCTTCCAATTCCCTCCTAGCCTTATCTTCCTCGAATCTGCACGATCTCGCGTCTGCCCAGGAACTCCTTCGGACGATTCTCGGTCTCGAAGGAGGCGAGGGAGAAGTTTTAGAGGGTTGAATGATGAGGGAAGGAAGATCCGTTGGTCGTCTTCTCGCGCGCGGGGATCGGCGAGTCGAAGGAGTGAGGTCTGTTGTTGCTGCTAGGCATGGAAGAGGGAGTTCGAACGGAGGGAAAGAGAGGGAAGAGCTGAGCGAAAGTTTGAGCGAAGAGAGTGATGCTTTCGTGAGCGAAGGGAGGCATCGAGACTACAAGCAAGACGCGTCATGAGCTTTGAGAACACGTTATGATTGAGCAAAGGGTGCTTGAGGACTCACGCGATGCTCGGAAAGGAAATTCGACATGATCAAGGTGGAAGAGAAATGCTCTGCTAGAGAGTCTGACATGGTCGTTGTCTGAGTTTTACTGTTGGCGATCGTGCTACGGTGCGTTGAGATGAAACGAGTGTCGAAGTCTAGGTTGGAGAGTAGAGAGGGAGACGAAAACAGTCACTCTAGGTTTTACTCGCGTTTCGCGTCCGAACCTGTTTGATTACGCGAAGACAAATCTCTCTTGGTGCCAAGTCGATACACCTCTTACATAGAGCTCAACGGCGACAAGACAACTCAGCTGAGAAGCGATAAAAGCTCTTTCGAGACTCTTTTTTCGATTTGGAAACGTACAGCGAGAAAAGGAAGGAAATCTACACATAGCACAAAAGAAGAGGGGCAAAAACACTATCACTGCTACTAGCTACTCCGAGTTTACTTCTTCTCCTCGGGCTTGCCCTCCTCCTTTGGCGGTTGAAGGACGAATTGAGGTGCACGAGCATCGATTCCGTTTCCAGTTCCCTCCCAAGGCTACAACATCGTGACAACGTCTCGTCAGCTACATATGCCAAGGATAGGCGAGATGAGAGATGGAAACGCACCGAAGCGGCTCCCTCAAAGTTCCTGAAAGCTTGCGAGAGTTGCAAAGGTTCCGAAACGACTCGCTTCTTCTCCTCGTCGTATCGTACTTCGGTGTAACCCGTCAGGGGGAAATCCTTGCGAAGCGGGTGTCCTTCGAATCCGTAGTCGGTGAGGATACGACGAAGGTCGGGGTGCCCACTGAAGAAGATTCCGTACATGTCCCACGCTTCTCGCTCGTACCTGAACAACTCGCACACAGGGACGTCAGCAACGGTTCACAGGGTATACAGAGCGATATGACTCACCAATCGGCACCACGGAATACCTTTACGATCGAAGGAACGGGAGAAACTTCATCGGCATAAGTTTTAACTCGAATTCGCGAGTTGTGTCGAACCGACAACAAATGGTAGACAACCTCGAATCGTTTCGCCCTCGTCGGGTAATCGGCACCACAGATATCCATCACGGCCTTGTATTGGGTGTTGGAGTGATCTCGGAGGAAATACATGACGGGGACGATCGCTTGAGGGTCGACGTAGAGGGTCAACTCGTCCTTGTAGACCGAAGTTTGTTGAATGAATTTAGGTAACGACGCCATGATCCACGCTCCATACTCTTGAAGCTGGGCCGAGTAAGGTTGAGAATCTTCAGCCGGGTTACGTCCAGCAGTCTCGACGAAAGGGCTCTCCTTGCCGGTGGGAACAGCTATCCACGTAACAATTTGGCTGGAATGAGCTCCAAACACCCGTAGTAGAGGCACGGGAAGACTAACCTTGAGATCGAAGGGCGGAGGTGGAAAGAGGTCGAGCGATCGAAACGGCGAATCGAGTGGCACTGGGTCGGACCGCAGCCGATGTGCTTGCTAGTAATCGGTTGAACATTCTAGGAGCCGACATGTTGGAGTGATAGTTGAAGCAAAGGAGAGCCAGTTCGTTCGGAACGAATCAAATCGAGATCAACTCTCTTTCTCCTCCACTCGACAACCGGTCACGTATGGGGTACAAGGAGGACAAGGAGGAGTTTGTATCGGGATCGACGGGAGGGACGGTCACCCGAATCAACTTGGTCTGCCTCACCGCCCTCGTTCGTTCATTCTCTCCCCTTCTGTCCCCTTTCTGGTCCCCACGTCTCACTGATCGACTCGTGCGCTTCGTCAATAGACTACCTATGCTCTCTGGAGCGCTGTCAATGCCCGTTTGACGCGAGGGAAGCAGCTCGCTTCATGGAAACTCGCGTCGATTGAATTCGCAATCCTGATTCTACCTCTCCTTTTCGCCCTGACCCTCTTTTCCGACTATCCTTTGACCCTCAACGTTGTCATTTCGGCTCTCTCCATCGCTCTGCATGTCGCACCCGTCGCGGAAGCAGACGTTCCTCCCCTTTCTCCAATGCCCGACAAAATCTCTCGACCTTCAATCGCTCGAATCGACGTCAAACCATTCTCAAAACCTTTCGTGACGTCGTATAGAGCAATCATGATGATCATGACGGTTATCTGTATCCTCGCCGTCGATTTCCCGGTCTTTCCGAGAGAGTTCACGAAAGCTGAAACTTGGGGAACCTCTCTCGCGAGTCATTCCTTCTCTCCTCGTGCTCGGGTCGCCTGGCTGACAGTCAGTTTGTCGTTTGTAGATGGATCTTGGAGTAGGATCATTCGTCTTCTCGCTCGGAGTCATTTCAGCTCTTCCTCTTCTCCGTCAGACCGACCAGAGACCCTACCTCAAATCGGTTCTGAATTCCGTCAAGAAAGCTCTCCCGATCATCGCACTCGGTTGTGTTCGAGTCGTCATGGTCAAAGGAACAGAATATCCCGTAAGTTACTAGCTTGGTTCTCTCAATTTCTCCTGGACTCACCCATCGTTTTGCGATACTGCAGGAGCACGTCTCGGAGTATGGAGTACATTGGAACTTCTTCTTCACGATGGCGCTCATTCCAGTTTTCGGGACTGCGCTCGAACGATTCGCTAGCAAAATCGACATGCACTGGATAGGTTTAATCGTTTCAAGCGGTAAGCACGCTGCCTGGCCTCTTGTCGACATGGCACTGACTTGTCCACTCTAATAGTGCATCAACTCCTGCTGTCTGGAACGAGCCTGCAAGATTGGACGCTCAATGCACTTCGGACGAACCTCGTTTCGCAAAACAAGGAAGGGATCGTTAGTTTCCCAGGTCAGTCTGGGTTTTTACCCTCATCTTTCAGCTTTCAAATGCTTACTATTCATTCTTTGTCGATCTCGCAGGCTATCTAGCAATTCATCTCCTCGGCCTCGCCTCAGGCCTCTACATCCTCCCTCCCGACCCATACTTCTTCTCGATCCACCATCGTTCCCTCCCCGCTGACGTCCCTTCCGAAGTCCGACGAAAGTTCGAAGAGAAACGAGCGAAAATGTGGAGGGACAAACCGGGGAAACTTGCGAATCTGCTGGGAAGTTACGCCGTTGTTTGGTGGGTGGGCTACTGGCTGTCGATTAGAGTGACGGGGTGGGAAGTGTCGAGGAGACTCGTCAGTTTCAACGTCCCTGTCCCTCGTTGGGCTTGATTACTGATTGAGCTTGACATTTCGCAGGCGAATTTACCTTACGTTCTATGGATCACGGCGTTCAATACCTCCTTCCTCTTCCTTTATCTCGTCGTGCATCTCGTTGCCTCCCAATACTCAAGCTCGAGCTCGTCCCGCTCGATTCATTCTCCTCCGCCAAGTCCGATTTCTCCCCCCGTCATCTTTCAGGCGATCAATCGTAATGGACTTGTTGTCTTCCTAGTCGTGCGTACCACACTCTCTCTGCGCTCTTGCGTCTCGACTTGACGAACTGACGAAGAGATACTTCGTACGTACAGGCTAATCTCCTGACTGGTTTCATCAACGTCTCAATCGAAAGCATGTATACCTCAAACTTAGCCGCTATGCTGATACTGTTGACGTACTGTTCAATCGTCGTCGGGGTTGCTTGGAGTCTACGGTTGAGGAGAATAAAGTTCTGAGCAGTGCATTGGTTTTTGTACTTCAGTTTTGTTTGGTAGTTTCCGTGCCTAGAGTTGTTGTATTTGTATCGGACTGAAGGTTCTCATGCAGTCTGAAGGTCTGGGGAATGGATCGTTCCCTCTTGTGCGATCAGTCGACGTCTTCGGCACGTTTTGATTCGAAGATTCCCATATTGTCGAGATGCAATTGGGTTACATCTCCAATTTAGACGCTCGACAGACTCTTTTGGCGGTTTCTATGCTCAGGTTCGTAACCCGAATCGAGAGCAGAGGTGCTAAACGTTCGGGTGAACTTGCATCAGCTAGATCGCAACTCTGGAATTTCGACTTTTCAAAAACCTCAAGTCTTCGCTTCTTCCACACACGTGTAGCGAGACGCCTCCCGTGAGAGAAGCTGCTCTGGCTTGCCTTCGCTTGGTATACTCTTCTTTGGAGTTGCAGAGTCTGCGAACAACCCAAGTCATCTGCGGTGAGCTCGGCATCCGAGAGAAAAAGAGCATTGCACAGTGAAAGGGAAAGTACAACGACAAAGGGGAAAATGCCCTGAAAGAAGGAAAGAATTGGGTGCCAGGGAAACGACAAAAGTGGAAACGAACAAAGAAGAGTGAAGCCCGGAAAAGGGAGATTTGTTAGCGGGAACAGTGTCGAGGGATCAGGCTTGACGTTTCCTTTTCTTCGGATCCGAAGCACTCGGCGTCATCTTGAAGATCGAAGCCATCAAGTCTTTCCCTGTTGACAATTCACCTAAACTGAAGCGCTCAAACACGATCTCGAAAGCCTTTGTTGATTTGACGGCGTCCTGCATTAAGAGAACACCGTGTCAGTCATTCACCTCTAGAGGAAAGAGGAGTACCGACCCAGTTTTGGCACAAGAAATTGAAGACAGGTTTTTGAACCGGTTCGTAATCGAGCGAAAGCGAACTGAACAATTCGTACGCAACCTGGTCGAGCAAAGGGACCGAGCAGTCAGCTCGGAGTTTGTCAGATGGACAGAAGAGGAAGAAAAGAGCAACGTACATTCTCGACCGTCAAGCTGCGAACGATAAATCCCAAACTCATCTCCTTCAATTCGTCGAGTTCGTAGCGATCAGCGAGTCGGTACATCGCATGGGCCGAGCACGAGTGCACGCCGGTGTACAAAGGATGCTTTTTAGAATTGTGGAATTCATCGACGAGCCAAAGTGCGAGATACGATTCGGGAGTACGACGATCGGCTCTTGCTCCTGCTCCTGCTCCTTGATGGTACTCGACGAGGGCGTCCGAAGGGAGGTGAAGGAGAGGAGTATATTTGGTGTGCAAGTAAGCGATCATTGATCTGTAGGCGAAGAAACTGTCGCAAGGCGGAAAAGTATCAATAGGCCATTTAGAAGAGAGAAGAACCGGCCGGACAACTCACTCGGTTTCGTGTATATCGATGACGAAGAACTTTCCGGAGTCATCTGCTTCGAAGTACCTCTCCGGCACCGTTGTGACTGCGCTGTAAGGACCCGGGAATGGCGATGCGGCGCCGTCGTCCTCGGACTCAGAAGAAGAAGCCGAAGGACTAGCGATTGTCGTGAAAGGAAAGAGTTCTTTCTTGGTCGTAGCGAAAGAGAGGGAGGCGTATTTGCGGTAAATTTTGAGCGATCCGAGGGTTATTTTCTGACGAGCTGAAGATTCAGCAAAGGAAGATTCGAAAACTATCATCAGCCAAAGCAGAGTCAGTCACCGGATATCGACGTTGGAGCGGCAAAGGGAAGTTGCCTCACGAGTTTTGAAGTACGAAGAGACGGAAACGAGGAGGGATCTGGAAGCGAGGACGTGGAGAACTCGTTCCGAGGAACAATGAATCGCGAATAGAGTGTCGCAGCAGGTTGGGTTATCGAGAAAGTGGATGAATGGGTTGGGAGGGGTAGGAGAGAGCTGTACGCTTTGATCCGCCGAAAGACAGCATCGAATCCCAACCGATTTCTGTTTCTCGTGCAATTCAACAAGTGTTAGTTCAGAGTCGACCAAGACAATGATGTGAGCGTACAGTTACGCTGAAGATGAACAGCAAATCCCGGACGGATATCAAAGGTTTTCCCCATCCCGGAGCCGAGTCGTTGAATTCCGCCTTGGAGATTTTGAACGATTTTCGTTGTAGGACAATGCTCGGTTGCGGCGGCAGGACGAGCTAGACATATCGACAGCAAAGGTGAGTACACGCCCGATGCAAACTTACGTCCAGTGAGCTCACAGAGATTTCCCAGCTCCAACTTCCCTCTCGGGCCCATCTTTCCGCCGAGGTAGCCAAGCGGAGATCCGCCATATGAGGCACGACATGCAATTCTAACTCGAGCATGTTAATGTCGTTGTCGTCGACCTGTGAAAGCGTGCATGTCAGGTGCTATTAGAGAAAGACGCGAGAAAACGAAAGCTGACCGAGCAAAGTTCCAATTTCCAGAGTTTACTTCCGAGAGTTCGAGACTGTGATCCATCGGCGACGCTCAGTATCATGCAGAGGTATCCATGGTGTCCACTCCCGAGCTCACCAACGATATCGGTTCTTTTGCGCCATATTTTGAACGAATCGTTTCAATTTCTTCGTTCGTCAGCATCCACGTAGCTTCGGTCTGCTCTGAACTCATCAGTGTCTATCTTACCGTGCATTCATCAGTTGTATAGCCTACCTTGTATTGCGTTGCCTCCATCAATTCTTGCGACATCTTCCTTCGGTCTCTTCGCGACTCCCACCGCCGGCTGAATGGGCCCGATGAGCTGCTATTGACTCCTTGTGAGACTGTCTAGGCTTCTGTTGAGCGTCTGCCGGTGTTTGGAAGAAATTCGAGAAGTTGAATGAGTTTCGAGATGAAGCGCGAACACGAGCCGGGAAGACGCTCTGAAGGGTCGTTGACTCGATCCAGGTACGATAAAAGCTGTCAAGTTGTCCTCTACGAGGTCGTTGGTCGGGCCGAGACGAGGCGGCAGAGATGGAAAGGTGAGCAAGCTGGTTCGGGATTTTTCGTGAGGAGGCCTCGCGCGAAGTCTTCACCTCTATTCCCTTCTTCGTAGGGTAAATGATGGGCAATCGACTGTAGGCCAGAGTGGAAAAGTGCGAGCTCTCGAATTTTCATGTCCAGAGCTTGAGATCAAACCGCTCGTTCTTCTCTGTTGTCACAAGGCAGGCAGTTCAGAATGATCGAAGCGAGAGAATGACAATTTGACAAAGACGGGGTATCACATTGGACTACACGACCAAGAGAGACCAGGAGAGAGAGAGAGAGAGAGAGACGAGAGAAAACCCAAAAACCCAAACTAGTAGTAGCTACGGAACAGCAAGGAAGGAGGAGGCAAAAGGACAGGTAAACGACGAACAATTGAGGGAGAGTCATTAGGGAATTGGAGAGAGACATGAGTGACGGTGACGGAGGAAAGACCGGAAACAGGGGCGGACGAAATTGGAAGAATGCGAGAAGGCGAATCGCGACGTAGAATCGGATGTGACGGAGAGGTGAACTAATTCTGCGACGTGTGATGAGAGATGTGAGGGATGAGGGATGGCGGGAACTGAGAACGACAGGCTAATGTGCTGAGAACGAAGAGGGGAGAATCGGGAAAGAGAAAGGATGCGTTTTCGTGTCCAACAATTGATTCGTCTTCAGAAGTCGCTGGGTCGATGAGATCTAGATGATGGTACATTTCCGTTGTTTCTTTTGCTTCTTGACTTTTCCTCCTCCTGCTCCACCATTCGCTCCATTGAAATTTGATGTATTTGTCGCATTTGGATTTTGACCTTGAACTACAATCGCCATCCACATAAGTCTCTGGCTCACTCGGAGAGAAAGAAGGAGAGAATGGGACGCACTCAGTCTCACTGCTGTGTGATAGGCTTTCTCCAACCCTTCCCTCGTTTTCGCACTCGTCTCGACAAATTCACACCCTAACCGTTTCGCCAACTCCGCACCTTCCCTCGTCTCGACCTCCCTCTCATTGATTCGATCCACTTTGTTCCCTACGAGGACTATCGGTACTCGGTCGGAATCTTTCACTCGAGTGATTTGTTGGATGAATTCGTGAATCCGGAGGAAGGAGGATCGGGATGTTGTTGAGTAGACTACGAGGAAGCCATCTCCTTCCCTGTAACACGCGAACAGGGGTGTGTCAGCTCTGTTTCGAGGACATCACGAAAGTTATCGAGAGACAACGGACCGAATCCATTGTGATCTTAGTGAAGTGTAATCCTCTGTTGACAGAATACGGAATCGTGCAAACACGTTAGTGACAGAGCAACACGGCGAATAAAGCAAGAGGAAGATGCTAGCTGACCTTGTCCCGCTGTATCTAAAATTTCGAGCAAATACGGCTCATCGTCGATGATAGCATGTTTCCGGTATGAGTCCTCTGTTTCCGTGAGGAGGTTTCCGGTTAGCTACAGACTACCGAGTCGAATAGCACGATCAGAAAGCACACTCACCGATTGTCGGATCATAAGTCTACCGGAGAAGGAAAACGTTCTCAGTCAGCAAACGCTCGAAGCACATTGAGGTATACGAAAGCAGTAAATACCTCTGAAGACGATGACACCCCAGAAGATCAAGCAAGCGGGATACAAAAGAGAGGACAAGGAGGGGGAACGCATCAGCTCTTTGTCACGACGAGCCTACGCGCGCATAACCACCAGGTCAGAACTCACCGATGAAATGATTCAGACATAGCCTAATCGTCAATGCCGTTTTCCCTACTCCTCCATCGCCTAACACTACGAGTTTAACACTTGTAACCATGATTTTCTACTGCCTGGACCTATTTACACGCTCAGCTTCTGTACTGATGACCTTTTAGATCGTTTGGTCGCGTCCGAATCGAGTGCCGAGAGGTGTCGTGAGGCGAGAAGGAAGATGAGAGATGATGAGAGGGGGGAAGCTGAAGGGGTTCCTTCTGGGAAAAATCCGCTACCGCTGGCGCTAGTCTTGTAAGATTATTTCGAAGGGACGAGGAGACTACTGGTAGCGTGTCTGAACTGAGTCGTGTGGGTATGGGGGAAGACAAGAAAGTGATCGCAACGCTCAAGAAATTTCATTTCTGTGATTCATTCTCATTGATCAATTGATGACGGTGAGTCAGGCGTCGCGACACGGTACCGTCAGTGGAAGGGAACGAGCACAAGAACCACGCTTCCCATGGATTTCTTCCTTTTCTAGCTCAACTTCGCACGTACCCTCTCAGTACAAGGCATGCCTCGATTACGAGAGAGTGGGTAATCACAACAACAGTGATTGAATGCAGTTTCATACCAACCAGCTATTGATCGATTGTCAATCCTTCTCCCGCGGCAGGAGTTTCCGTCTTCAAGCTCGTAATCTGTCTCCATTGACCGGTGTATGTAGCTGTCAAACTCGAGATCGTCAACACGCGGTTGAGTCGTAACACAGCGTAGAGAAATTCGGGACTGACACTTCCACAACCTGACCATCCCATCCTCTCCTCCCGAAGTGCTCAAAACCGTTCCCGTAACATTCCATTCCACCTTCGTCGCTCCAATGCCACCCCCTCCCACCCCAATCCCTCCAAATGCCGTCGAATTCGAAGGAGCAATTCCAGTCGAAGATCCCGAAGAAGTGACGACTCCCGATTTCCTCGAATGAATCGATTCGTCCAATTCTACGTCCAACTGCGCTGCCCATTCCCCACCTTCTTGCGGAGTAATCCCCGTTCCGGGACCTTGTAGTGTCGGTGGGAAGATCTTGTAGACGCGGACTTTCGAATCTTTCGAACCTGCCGCGAGGAGTTGGAATGAACGACCGGAAGGAGGAGCCCAATTTAGGGAGCTCGTGGGCGGGAGATGAGAGGGAGGTGGAGGGTTTGAGTCGGACGATAGAGAGGAGAGGGTTTGACGAGTTGGGTAGAGGTTCAGGAAGTTGGACGGCGGTCCGTGAGAGGGGAAATGGAATAACTGTAACGACGCTCAAGAGTCAGTGTCTGAAAGGGTCCAGGCGAGAGGACTTGAGCTGACTCGAATGATCCCGTGTACGCCAGAAGAAACTGCCAGTCTTTCTCCCCACCAGTGTTCTCGACACCAACTCAAACTCCAACCTCCGTCACTCTCGACTGTTCCCCCTGATTGTCCCCCAACTCTTCGGCCGTCTATTGACGACGATGTCACGCTACTACTCGTCCCTGTCACGTTCGAAGACACGCCGCTCGTCGTTCCTGTCGAACTTTCTGAGATGTTTCCTCCTCCAATCGCTGTTCCTGGCGTTGTTGAACTCGCATTACTGAATCCACTACTGACGTTCCCGCTCGTACCCGAACTCGCTGTCGATGGATGTGAAGGTAATGAGTTGAGGTCGATGTCCTGAACGAGCGTAAATTCGTTCGCTTTAATCGGATCCAAGCATTCCCACACTCTCAACTTCCCATCGCTCGCTATCGCCGCCAACTTCAATCCGAATTCGCTACGACTGAATCCCAAACTCCTCACTGTCCCTCTCGGTTCGGTAAGAGTTGAAGTAGGGATCCAATTCTGTAAAGTTGAGTGTCGAACCGAAGAATGAGGATTCAAAGGTCTCGCTGACGACGTGTTCTTGTGCAATGTCGATTGATCCGGTTGTCTCCAGATCTTGATCGTTCCATCGACACCACCAGAAGCGAGGATCAACCCTAATTGAGGGGGCGAGAAGGAGAGACAGAGAACCGGTCCATCGTGAGCTTTCCAAATCACCGGGTTGTGGTCGTATACTTGAGTTGCCGGGTTACGTTGTACGATTCGGATTTGGGAATCGAGTGAACTCGTTGCGAGGTGAGTTGATTGAGGGGAGAAGATGAGCGAAGTTATCAGGTCGTTGTGGGGAGAAGAGAGGGCGAGAGTAGAGGAAGCTGCCTGGACCCTGAATAGTATGAGCTCTCATGACATCTGGCGGAAGGAGGAGCTGAAACTCACCATAGTACGGCAAGAGGAGAGCGAGTAAACGTTCCGATCGGAAATCCCGCTCTCTCTTCCCTGCCTTTCACTCAATACGCCCACTTCGACTCTCGAGAGGCTCTGTTGTATCCAATCTATACTCCCTGGTACTCCCTCGACTCCCCGGTCTTTCCCACGCAGTTTCCCCGCAGCCCTCCTCGGCTTGAAGAAACCTCATCGCATCATCGAACCTCGAACATCCTCCTCAAGCCTAGCTATGTCCCGGAATAACCCGTTACCAGTCTCGCTACAACAAGAGTGCAGGAAAGCCGGCAAGATCTTTGCTTCGTTCGCAGATCGTAAGTTCTCTCCTCTCGCCCTCCTCACTCCTCACTCCTCACTCCGCTCTCCTTTTGGGTTCTCCTGCTCTTCAGCTCACACTCTTGAGTGAACTTACAGCTGTCAACGGACTCGACAATGTCATTCCTCCCTCAATCCTGAGAAAAGCGAAAGGATTCGCATTCATTACAATCGTTAAAGCCGGCTTCGTCTTCAGCGCGCGAGCTGGTACAGGGGTCGTGATTGCTCGCTTAAAGGACGGATCATGGTCAGCTCCGAGCGCAGTCGGTACTGCTGGATTGGGAGCTGGATTCCAAGGGGGAGTAGGTGAGCTGATTTTCCGTGCGAGCTCCGATGACTGAACTGATTGCTGATGGAGAGTTCGGTGGACAGAGATCACCGAGTTTATGATCATTCTCAACTCGAGCGCTGCTGTGAGATCGTTTATGACGAAAGGTTCAATCACTGTGTAAGCTCTCGTTTCGTCCTCTCTCGCGCGCTCTGAAAGTTTGCGCTGACCCTAATCGAATCCCACGTCGACCAGTGGCGGTAACATGTCAGTATCCGCTGGACCTCTCGGTCGTAACGTCGAAGGTACCGGAACCCTTTCCGCAAAAGGAGGAGTCTCTGCGATGTATTCCTACTCGCGCTCGAAAGGACTCTTCGGAGGTGCCTCAATCGAAGGTTCAATCATCGTCGAACGATCAGATGCAAACTCGAAAGCGTACGGCTTCAACGTGACGGCGAAACAACTCCTCAGTGGATCAGTCGAATTACCGAGATGGGCGGAAGAATTGGGAGAAACGATCAAGAGGAGGAGTGGGAGAGACAATAGGATTCCGGGGTGGATCGAAGATGGAGATGAGATCTCGACGACGAGGGAGGGGGAGTGGCATTCGGATGAAGAGGAGGAAGGGAGAGAAGTGTTTCGAGATGAAGGATTGACGCCGAGAGAATACGGAGAGAAGGGTTACTCGTTTGGAAGTCAATACGCGAGTGGAGGATCTCACCTGGCCAACTCGAAAGATTCAGCAGCAGGAGGAGGAGCGTCGAGTCCCAATCGTTCGAGATCTGGATCAGGAACGAGTAAATTTGGTGGAATGTTGGGGAGTCTTTCGGGAGGAAGGAGTAGGAGCGGGAGTGGGGCTTCTTCGACTGTCAACAATTACAACTCATCGTCGTACAACAACGGATATCAGAAAGAGGCGAGCGGTGGACCTGCGAACGGAGACGGACCCAATTTCGCGACCAAATTCGAATCGGATTACGAACCATCTTCTTCTTCTTTCTCCGCTTCTCGACCTCGCTCAACTTCTTCGCCACTCCGATCACCTCCGCTCACGAAGAAAGATTTCTCCCTCATCGATGCTCAAGATCCATTCTCGGAAACCAACGCAATTTCAGACCCTCCCCTTCAAGCTTCCGCATCGTCCTCGACCGCGCCTCCGGTTCGACCCGGCTTCTTCAAGCGAATGAGTAGCTCATCAGTTAGTGGGAAATTGACAAAGAGCAGGAGCGGCAGTGGAACGGGAAGCGTGTTGAGGGAAAGAGCTGGACAAATGAATTGGTCGACCTTCGAGAACAACAACGATAGTCGAGAAGATTTCCCTTCCTCGAGCAATCGGAACGATCCTTCGAGGGACTCTTTCGAATCTCTCGACAATGACGACGATGGCGACAACTCGAAATTCGGAGATAATTCGAATCGAAAACGAGCTTCTACAATCTCCGGATCTTCGAATCCAACCGATACTCTCTCTTCCTACCACCGACCTCCTCTCCCTTCTTCTGGAAATCGACCAAGGTCATTCACCTCGCCATTCGGAGGAGGAGGAGCTCCTTTCTCGAAAAAGAACAAGAGTAAGAAACCGGAATATACGGCTTACAACGATCCGAACCGTGATGGATTGTATCCTATTCAATCGAACGACTCAAACAACACTCGAGAATACGAGTTCGATGAACCCGAATACTCGACGAAAAAGACCGAAAAACTAGAAGGAGGAAGGAAGAGAGGAGATTCAAACCCGAAACCTTGGGATTCAGAAGACGAGGACTTCATCAATGATTCAATCAAACCCGTTCGACCGAGTCCTTCACTCGCGAAATCGACATCGTCTTCTGGGAGAGACGCGTTCGATTTCAGGCAAGTCGAGGCGGATTTCGCGAGTGTCGCAGACGGGAAAGGACTCAGAGGAAGAAGTGGAACGATTACGAGTACGCGTGACGAAGAGGAGAATGAGAACGGGAACGGAAGGAGTAGGAGTGGAACTTTGACGGCTCAGACGAGTTCGAAAGGGGCGATTGGGACCGCTATTGCGAGATACGATTTTAGAGGAGTCGAGGTACGCTTACCGTTTCTTTCTCGTGCACCGGGAGAGCAAGACACTGACTTATTTTGTGCGAGCAGTCGACGGATCTACCGTTCTTGAAAGGAGATGTTTTGGTGATTTTGAACAATGACGACGAGGAATGGTACAAGGCAAGGTTGAAGTTGAGGGAGGGAATGATTCCGAGGAACTATCTCAGCGATATTGAATGGTACTGAGGGGAGGAGCGAGCCGAATGAAGAAGCTCGATTGGGTCTTCTCGAAGAGACGGAACGCTTGTAAAGAAAAAGGGAGCAATCGAAGGTCGCAGGTCTAGCCAGATCATGCTCCATCGTCACTTGTCTCTCTGCCTGTATTTGTCTCGAAAGTAAACTCTTTGTAGCCAATAGAACCCAGAAGATTCTTTGAAACGAAACAAAAGAAAGTCCGTTCAGCCGTTCCGTTATTTGCTCGCGCCACTGTCGAGAAGCAAGGAGTCGTGAACGTAGCATCAAAAGGCAGTCCGCGGCAGAGGAGGAGACTCGGTGCGGACCCGAGCGGAAGGAGCACCGAAAACATGAGGAGAATCGAAAGCTGGTGATTGACAAGTGCGGGAAGTGGAAGACAGGAAGCACATGAAGGAACGAAAGGGGGAGTGCGATATAATACAGGAATGAATACAACTTGACTCGACAAATCTCCAGCTCACGATTCCCCCTCAAGAGCGAAAAACTGAAAGCTCCTGTTCTATCGAGTCTCCTCATGGAAAGCGGACCAAATCCCCCTGACACTCTCGTTCGTACTTTCCACCTTTGGTCTCCTGATTTGGGTAATCTTCGCGCCCGAACTATCGAGCAGTAGCTTGACTTTTTGCGAGATTGACGAAGGTTCGAGTGATCGAACACAGATTTCCTTACTTCTTCCGTTGACTGCAATGTGCTCATCATATCAGCTGAGCAACATCACAGTGATAGAGTCAGGACTCACGGTAGAGTGCCCTCAAAATCGGGTGTCTCCCTTCCTCCCTCTTGACAACGAATTCCACTCCCGGATACCGTTCTGCCCATTGTGTTGCGAGTCCAGAACTCAAGAAGGACCTCATACCTTTCGCCGAACCTTGCACTTCCGAGTAAGAGAGGACGAGTTTCTTGCATCCGAGGACGAAAGATGAAGGAGAAGGGGAAGTGAGATTCGGGGAAGCGGGAGTCGAGGAGGAGGGGAGGGCGAGGGATCTTCGGAGAATTCTACTAGAGGACATTGTAGCAAGCAGGCGATTGCTGGCAGCGGGATAGTGAGAGTGCGGGAATGAGTGAAGATATTTGGTTCGCTGAAATTCAAAGTCGAATCGTCTTCCCTCCCGCTTCTCGTGCCCGACTCCCGGGAAGAATTCAACAACTCAAGTCCGTAACTCGAAACGCCATGTCATCGGCGAATCTCCGTAAGCTCTCCCTCGTTCCCTTCACTTCATCACATCTCCCTCCCTCCTCCCATGCTCTCTCTTTCCCAACTCGCCGCGACTCCAAACAACCTCACGCGCACTCAACTTCACTCACTTACACTCCTTCTGCAACACGATTCACAGCGACAGACATCAAGCAATCGTCTTCATCGACAGAGTTTGCGTTAGACCCTTCACTCTTCCCCGACCATCAACAACCTCGGATCGACTCGCTCGCTTCAATCGCAAACGAGTCTTCAACCATCAGAGAACGAGAGAGGAATCAGTTACGCGTAGTCGCTCAATCGTTAGTCCACTCCATCCATCCTCCTTCCCTCACGTCTCTCCGTCGCCGATTAAACCTCGTTCGTGAATCGTTAAGTCTCGCACCTCAACTCGTACTCGATCAGAGTATATCAGTCCCGAATGCTCCACCTACCTTGCGACATTGTCTAGCTCCCTCAGCTCCGCTATTACCAATCTCGGTTCTTCGAGTTAGTTTCCCTCTCTCTATCTGCTCCTCCCTGCAATCCCGAGCTCACCTCTCTTGTCTTCGCAGGCATGTCTCAACGAGGCATCGACGAACGCCCTCTTCAGTAGTGCGACTTCCCTCGACGCTTCGCAGGAAGAAACGACCCGGTTATTGAACGAAGTCGACTCGTTTCAGTCGACTGTATTGGGCTTACTCGATGAAGTAGAGAGGAGATATACTGCTGAAGGGAACCGAGGGAAAGGCGGCAAGAATGGGCTCAAACGCGAGGCAGACGACATACAAGGTAAATAACTTCAGTTTTTCCTTTCGCAGATTGACGCTGTTGCTGATCCTAATGCGAGTTCGTGTGAGACAGATGTTCAACCGACGAAAGTAAAGAAGTATATGCTACATCGAGGTGGTGCAAATGGCGGGGATTTGTTCACTTCTGCCGCGTTTCTCTCAGATCGAGATTTAGAACAAGTTTCGCTTCGTGAGTCTCTCTTTCCTCGAACGCGCCACCCACGCTCAATAATCTGACTCGATTTATTCGATAGTGAACGATGCCGACCTAGTAGCAGTTCATCCTCCATCGGCATCCTCCTCTTCAGCTCTCGCACCTCCCGCTCCCTCACTCGGTTCCGTCTACCCCGCTCTCCCTCCAACTCCAACCTATCTCCCCGTCTCCGTCCGCTACAATCTCACTCCCGGTCAATCTCCCGCTCTCGCCCCTCTCCTCCCCGCCTTGATCCCACCTCCCGCACCACGAACGAATTCGATCAGTTCGACGAGTTTCGTCCGGGAAACGAGAATGTTGGATTATGGAGTTTGGAGTAGTGGATCACCGAAATGGGATAGTATGGGAAGTACTGATGGGGGGTATTATCGCGCTGCGACGAGGATCGTAGGGAGGGAAAGAGTGAAGAAATGGGAGAAAGGGTTGATCCCGTCGGAACCTTTACCTCGGTTACAACTCGACGACGTTGCCTCCCCTTCTACAACAACAGGGCAAGATCTCGTATTATCGAAGGAGGAAAGGAGAACTTTGGAAGAGATGGAAATCGAGATTGAAGGATTCTTGAATTTCACGAAACGAGCTCAAGAGGACGAATCTAGAGTATGGAAAGTGTTGGAAAGGAATTTGGAGTTGATCAAGAGGTTGGGGGAAGCTCAAGTCGGGAGAACAAGGAAGAGCGTCAAGAAGGAGGAGAAGAGGAGGAAAGCGGAATTGAAGAAATCGGCTTCGGCCGCTTTGCCGAACGGAGTAGAAGCAGGAGAAGAAGACGCGAAGGATAAGGAAGAGGAAAGGAGAGATCTGGCGGAAGGCGTAGAGAAAGAAGATGGTGAGTTCACGTTTCTTCGCGATTCTCCGAAGTCACCGTAACTGACCTTTCGTGCTTTTCCACCTAGCCGATACATTACTGGAATCTTTCACTTCACTCCTATCCTCCTTCTACAACTCTTCACTCCTTCCCTCCACATCGACAGCCAATCGCGCCCCTCCCCCTCTCCTCCCGCCTCCCTCTCTGATCCGATCTCTCACTCCCCTCATCGTCAGTGAACTGCACCGCGAATCCTCATACTACGGAGCGTTTGAACCGGTAACAGCCCATGAGTTGAAAGCTGGAGGATGGGAAAAAGCCGTCAAGGAGAATAGCGGAGCTTCTAACGGCGGCGGCGGGGGAGGAGCGATGATCAAGCAAGAATAGATAGAGTACAGTAGATGCAGGCATTGACATTTTGTTGTTTTCTTTGTTGTGTCGTGCCAAATGTACCGCGCAAACGCAGAGTTTCGCGAATGGAAACAGGTTCCTTAACGCCGGATCGTTAAGACTTTGTGAGGTCTCTCTTCTTCGCTCGAAGTGTGCAGTCGACTGCGCACTCTGCCCGCGAACTTCGAAGCGAACGTGCAGGCGAGAAGTTCGAGCGGCAGTCGCCGAAAACTGGCGATTCCGAGCTTGCTGATCTTTCTTCTTTTCACTTCGTCTCGAGTCAGCAGTCGACCTCGCATACAGCCACTGAACAGTATCTGCTGCACCCCAGTCAGATTGGCGTGTCTCACGAGCGTCTCTCGGTCCCCGTACATCGCTTCATCTCTTAACTCTTGATTCAACATCTCAAACACCTGGAAGAGAACGCTGAAAGCACGATCAGAGCCTCTATAATCTCAGCAGCGATCTAGTAGCACCCTACGCACTCGACTCGAGTCAAGTCGTAACACCATAAACGGAGATCTTAAGAGGGACGATGTCGGGACCTCTCAAGGAAACAACACTGTACAAGGTGAGCTCTCTATGATCGGATACACAAGGAGAGGACGTTGACAAGGTTGAAGTAGACGGACGTTACATGGACATTGACCGAAGAAGACATCGAGACGATTCGTTCCAAGTACAATGCGGAAGAATCGGTATCACTGGTAAATCACGGGGTGAAGCTCGTTCGACTCTCTATCCATAGTACTAACCTCAACTAGTAACCCACAGTCGCGGAAATTCGAGAAAGGTCTCTGGTCCCTGGAACTCCGCTCGGTAATTTGCCCGTTTCCTCTGCCCTTTTTCGCAAACTGACTCATGCAGGCTCCCTCAGTTCAAGGGTGACATTGATAAGCTCGGCGTATACCTCCATGCCGAATGTCAGATCGCAGATCTCCGCTTGGCTACCTCCACGAACAGTTGGATGCGAGACGGAAGTTGGAGCTGGGTTATCTCGGTGAGCACGTTTCGCGTCACTCTCCTCCAGCTAACGTTGATCATTGGTATACAAGTATCCAGCACGATCTGCCAGAGCGGTCTGCCGGCGCACTGCAACGTAAATCGTTCACAATCTCAAAGGTAGAATTCGGCGAAAAGTCGCCTGGCTGGGGGAAATACCTGCTTCCGACCCCAGAGTTACTGCTCAAGTTCGCCTCAACGGTGTGCTCATGTCGTTATACTTCCTGTTGATTGACCGAGCTGACTTTGATTGCCGACAAGCAGGGATCTTTCACGATCCGATGCTGGCTTTCCTCCGACCAAAGTGTGCAGCTCCCTGGTACCGCTCCAAGTCGATCTATACACTTGCTGGATGATCCAACTTGTTCCGATACCTTATTCGCCGTTCACACGTCCGACTCGAAAGTTCTTCACATTCTCGCCTCGAAATCGATACTCGTTTCCGCTTGTTCCTACTTCGACATGCGTGAAGCCGATTCCCCTCATCCTCCTTACTTTCAGAATTGACTACTGACTCCTGTTTGGCTTGTGAACAGTATTTGATTCGGGTTTTGCCGAATCTTCCACTCGCCAGAAAATTGACCTCGGATCACTCGACCTCTGTCCGTTGGACTCTTCCCTTTCCCTCGCTTCCACTATGGAAGAACTCTTTCCTTTCGCGCCAGTAGCTCCTACTCCGTCTTCTCAACCTCAGCTTGAGTTCGAAACTTCTGATACAAGCACTTCAACCGCGCCCAATCCGTTGCTGATCGAATCCGCCTCGGTACGCACTTCTGCAGAGCTTTTGTGATCGACATACACGATACCGAGTGAGCCACTGCTTCCCCTCCCTACTTTTGGCGAAAACCTCGCTGATGCTGCCACATTTTGAAAAGCTTTTTCGTTTACCGTGCTCTGATCGCGTATCTTTACTCAGGATATCCTCCCTTCTTCTATCTGTCCTCCGGAATTCTCGTCGGCTTTGATGCAGAGAGCCAGCCGAACCAAAGTTTCGATTCTCAGCTGAAGCTCGAGCTTCAGATCGAATTCGACGTTTCTCTCGGAGACTCTCTGTACTACGGCGTCCTACCTTGCTCCGCTCATGCGATGTACCGACTTGCCGATCGCTACGGAGTTGATGAATTGATGGAACTGAGTCTCGGCTTCATCACTCGCAGTTTGACGGTTGAGAATGTAAGTCCCGCTACTCTCCCCTCTGTTGGCTGGAGCTGACCTGCTCGTCTGTGTCTCGGGCTGCATCAGGTCGCATACGAGCTGTTCAGTCCTCTTTCGCTCGATTTCGCAGCAGTTCAAGAAGCTATTTTCGAGTTTTTCAGCGCGAATTGGGTCAGTGCCTCTGTCTGCTTGAATGATTCGACGTCTCGTAACAACTGATGGCTTTGTCCCCGCTGCAGGACGCCGTGAAAGCTAGCAAGGCTTTTGGAGTGGTCATCGACAAATTCAGCTCAGGAGAGCTTCAACCAGGGAAAGAACTGATGACTTCGATCTTTCAAATGACATCGAACGTTTCTGCACCAACGAAGAGGAGACGTGAAGATTGAGTCGTCAAGCTTCAAGCTTACCGTCAGGGCTCTCTCGGCTTCCCATTTCCGTTTTCCTTTCCTCGAGCAGATGCCCTTTTGTCGTTGTATTTTATCTCTTACTTTTGCAACCCGCTTTTTCTCTCCCTCTCAGGATCGTGATCTCTCCTCCATCGAGGAAAGCCCGAAGTATTCCATGAATTCCCTCGCAAAACCGCTTCTACCGATCACTTCTTTCCTTCTCCAGCTAACAATCCCTCTTCCCCTGCTCATCGATCAATCCATACGGTCCCCCTCTCGTTTCTGTTTCTAATTGTCTTGCCTGAGCTCGCGGATGGCCTTTCCTCCTCCTGAAAGTCGAAGGCCGACGAGACGAGGGATGGTTCGGACGAGAGGAGATGGAAAGGGTTGAACGCGGAACTTGTAAGTGTCGAGGATGAAGAGATGTTGCTCGAGCGAGGCAAAGATCAGAAGCAAGAAGGATGAGAGGGAAGATTTCGTCGGGGAAGAAAGGAGCGAATTTGGCGACAGATGCTTTCTGTGGATCGAGAAGGCGTCAGCGGTGGTTTCTGCACGACGAAGAAGATAGCGAGACGTACCCATCAAATCCAGTATGTTTCCCAGAGATCCTCAGGTTCGCTCCTCATCACGAGTCTAACTCCTGTACCTTCGCACATTGCCTCGACAGCTCGTATCATCCTCGCAACACTCGGATGCTGCCACTTCGCGCCCGTCACCAAGATGAAGCGTTCGAGACACTCCGCCAGTTTCGAATTAAGGATAGAGGCAATTCGATCTAAATGGAGTACGTCGTTTAACTGAATGATCTTGGGTTTTGGGCACGACTTTCCAGAATGCCGACACACGCCCGTAGACAGATAGCGCTCCCAGTCGTCTGCGTAGCGGCCCCAGTGTAGACTGAGAGTCCTAAAGGAAGTGAGGCCTCCAAGGGATTCGTTCAATCTCCAAGCTTTTTCCATCGTGGCGTAAGATCCGATCGCGGTCGTCTTTGGGGGAGGATAAAGATGAAGGAATTCGAGAGATGGTAGCTTTGAATAATCGAACATCGCTGCAACGTCGGCGGTGATCTTGAGAGTTCGTAAATTCGGCCAGGTCGATCCATTCGAAACCACCGAGATGAAGGAATCGCTGGATTGCTGGACGTCTAGGTGAACGAGCTTCGGAAAGTGGAGAGGAGTTGAGTGGGTTCCTTGGTCGGGCGGGAACTCGTCGACGTGCAGGAGTTCAAGTTTGGCCGATAATTCGTGAACTTGCGAGAACGTGAGGTTGCGATCTCTGATTTTGACGATGTTTGGATGGCGCGTGGCGACTTGTCCGATAGGAGAAATGTACCAATAACGCATGCCGGTAACCATAGTCGCATTGGGCACCAGCCGAAGAAACGTCGATACCGCAAGTCGATACGTCGTTTCGATTCCGGAACTGAATGGGTTCGGAAACTCCCCGCGCCAACTCGCGAAGTCGAACTCAACGTTCTTGACGAGTGCCGCTAACGCGCTTTTGTCCTTGAGAGTGTTGAGCAGAATCCACGAGTTGACGGAATAGAAGACCTCTTCCTCCTCGGTAGCCCCGTCCAGGTCTGGCTTCTCTGGCTCCAAGTCGACGGATATCGTCTCGTAAAGGGATTGTCGGACCGACTCGAGGAACCTCCGGCTCACTAGAGCTAATCTGGCGAGGTCGAATCGCGAAAAGCATTCATCTTTGAAGATCTCGATGATCAGCTCGTCGGGGAAGATTGAGCACACCATCGGGAAGGGTTGAGTCGCGTTCGGAGTTGTTCTAGTCGGAGTCGAAAGAGGAAGACGTCGAGGAGGAATTCGGTTAACTGATGAGAGTTGAGAACGCTGTCAGGGCTGGTTCAGAATGTAGAGAGCGACAGTCGTCGAATTCGTTGACGAACCAGGTGCTATACGAAGCTCGCCGTGGCTTGCGCGCCGCTGAATTGACCGAGGTGAGAGGGAAGAAGCGAACTCCGACGTTCAATCGATTTTCCACTCTTTCGCTCACTATTTTGCAACCTCGCAGTCACCGGAGACGGATACCGATGAGGGTAATTGCACACGCGTCCCATCCTGAAGAAAATTGGTTCAAATGAGGACTTTCTGCGAGCCGATTGCACGGAAGCTCGAGATGTGACTCGCCAACAAACGTTGCAGACACGATATCAAGTCTCGATCGAAAAGAAGGGAGAGAGAGAGAGAGATTTGAAACAGCTACAGGGTTCATTAGGAGATAATGAGATTCTCGCTGCCTCACAGTGAATTCGCTGCACCCTCGGCGCCCTTCCGTTCCTTGCGAGATCCCTTTGAGCTCTCTTCATCCTGTACCACCGATTGTAGCTCCGAGATGACTGTGCAGAAGTTCGAAATGTTTGTTGTCAATTTTGCGAAAGGCGGAGTTCGTGCTCAAAGTTCACCCCAGCTCCGTGACGCTCTTCTCATCTTTGTCGTATCGATCTTCGACCAGACGCGAGTTAATCACCGTCAGGCCCGGAGTCGTTTCAGCGTCGGTAATCGCCGTTCGCTCCTCGCGATCGAGGGTTCATTGTTGTTCTTTTCGAGGACCGCTCAACCTTGTCTCCCCGTTCAAGTCTCACTGAGCTTGACGCCGTTTTCCTGAAGGGGCAGAGGAAGAGTTCAGCTGCGTGGGAAAGAGAACCGTCTGAGATTGCTGCCGACTTACCAGCTTGATTCTGATAATCTGACCGCTGCCTCCAATGCCTCTCGAATTCTTCCCAATTTCGACCAAAGCAATGAGGTCTTTCCTCCTTACTGTAGAAGATGGAATAGATCGAGACTCTCCTCCTCCTCCTCCTCCTCCTCCTCCTCCGCCTCCACGAGTCGAGAAAACGTCTTCACTCTTGATAAAGACTAAGCTCAGATCGATCAGGTTCGACCAAGATTCGCTATTCGGAGGGCTGAGAGCGTTCATGAGACCGTGAGGAGCGACAGCGGAGAACAAGGGGAGAGAGATAACTGGAGGTGGCTGAGGGTTTGAGGGCACGAGTTGAATCGCGGGAGATTTCGTAGTCGAGGCAGAAGGAGGTGCACAGGGTATGAGAGAGTTGACGAGCTGTACATACGCAAGAACAGTATGAGCACGCTTGTCAGACTCTTCGGTTGAGGAGAAGACCAGACGAACGAAGACTGTCAAAGGAGATGTCGAGGATTTCGCAAGTGAAGACAATCTCCGAGTGAACGCAATCAAATTCGCATGTCCTATGTCGAGACAGCGGAACATCTGCGTCAGCAATCAGCTTTTCAGGCGGGGACCTGTCCTGAGTGCAAAGCTGAGAAAAATGCCGCACCTTGAGCAGATTTCGTCGTATTCAGAGCTTCTCCGCCTAGCAGATCATCGACCTGATCAATCACGACGATTCCTAGCTTCGTATCTGTCTCGTTTGATTGATCGTCAACGATTTTATCGAGAGCTTGTCCAGATTTCGCAATCCTCGACACCGAGATCCGATCCAAAACGTCCATCGCGACCTCGTCGTCTGACCTCTCCTTTGGTTTCTCTTGATCATCCGTTTGTACGTTTTCGGTTACGAACGTTCGACCTTCGTCTCGGAGGCGAGGAATCAGGACTTGTTTGAGGATTGACAGGCAGCGAAAAGGATCGAAATTCCCCGTCGAATCCAGATACGCTGCCCGTTTCTTCTCGTTCAAAAGCAGGTAGAGTAAAGTCGCATAGAGGGCGACAGCGGTACGACCAGACGAGGGGGTTCCGACGAATTCAATGAGATCTCCCTCGGGAAACCCTTCACCTTCGAGTAGTTTGTCGAGAGAAGGGATAGAAGTCGACAGGCGAGGAGGGAGTGAAGCGCGGGAGAAGAGGACTGCTCCGTTCGTTGGAGGAGCAGAGAGGTTCGAAGAGGCGAAAGAACGCAGGAGAGAGTAGAACTCGGGAGAGAGGGAAGGATGAGGAGGGAGAAAACGAGGTGCGAACACGAGATCGACGTCTATTCGGAACCAAACCGTTGTGAGTGAATGTCCTACGCCTCATACTCCAGCGGAAAGAGGGGTAAGAACCTGTCGAGATGCCGTTCGAAGCGAGAAACGAGAGCGAAGGAGAGAGATCTCGATCGGGTAGATACGCAGGGAGAAGGGTCGAGAGTAAAGTTGGTCGATGCATTATCCCGTAGCCATAAAGGGCAACAATCGGAGGAGTGAGAGAAGAAGAGAGAGTCGGAACGTTTCGAAGATGATGAAGCTCTCATTCTCTCCATCACCTCATCCGAATCCGCCAAGGACGAACGGATTCAATTGTATCACTACGCTAGATTATCCTCTGACTCGAGCCGACTCTCGCCTATCCCTTCTTTCCTCTCTCCTTCTCCCCCGCCTTTTCCCTTTCCCTTCGTCGGCTACCTTCCTCTGAACGATCGACATGGTAGCCCTGTTCAACACGTCTTTCCCGTTCAACTATCCCTGGCCGGCGCAGGTCTACTCGGTCCTGAATAAATACCCGAATCCTCGAGCGCCTCACGTCGTTTCGATGGATGTCGTCGACAGGCAAATCTTACCCGACGGAACGATCAGGAGTGAACGGATATTGGGGATCAGTCAAGACAGTCCGAGATGGATCAGGAGGGTGAGCTAAAGGAGATGAAAATGCTGTCGTTCTCACATCGAGCTCGCTGACATTTTCTCTTTTTCCCTTGGCTCGCAGATTCTCGGTACACCAGACGTAACATACGCTCGAGAAGTCTCTTTCATCGTCCCTTCATCACTGCCAAATCCTTCCGATCCTTCCTCTTCTCCCGCCGCGACTCTCACGGAACCCCCAAAACTCCTCATGGCGTCGACCAACCTCTCCCTTTCCTCTCTCCTGCAATGTCGTGAATCAATCTCGTACCTTCCTCACCCATGGCCTCATCTCCCTCGTCCGACAAAAGAACAACTCGCGCCCCAATTATCCCTAAGAGACGAAGACGAAGCTTCGACATCACAAAACAATGACGACGAGAACGACCCCGACTCGAACCCTGCCTACCCTAGACCCTCTCCCGGCGATCATCCCCTTTCCCATCCAGCCATGCCTCCGACAACCCTCTTTTCTCAATCAGCTCTCATTTTCTCGCTCGGTCCGATCGCGTCAACGGCTTACCCACCTAACGGTATCTCGCCGACATCTCCGATCGCCCCTGGATCGTTCCCAGCAGCGAGTACTTTCCCTCAGAGGGCAGCTGGTAAAAGGGTAGAGGAATATAGTAAAGGTCGTTTCGAGGAGAATGCTCAGGGAGGGAGACAGGCAATGATGTGGGCGGCGGAAGACATGTGGAAGAGACTGAGTAGTAGCGGCGGAGACGTTAGAACAAACTCTTAGACGAAAATAGCATTTGGCATAAAAGAATATTCAAAGATTTAACGATCCAACGACGAGGGCACTCCAACTCGTTCAACGAGACGGACGATACATAGGAGAGAGTAATAAGTTATACAATATACCGACAAAGACTTCCTCGTATGCATCAACCGTTCAACTTTGCGACGGTCGAAACGAACTCCTGCCAGTTGGGACCGAACTTCGAGTAGACGTCCTCTTGCGCAATCTTGAGATCCGTGATGAATACTGCTCCGACCTTGGCGTTGATCAAAGGCTTGAGCACGGTCGTGAGGGATGACTTTGCCGAATCGAAATCGTGAATCATGACAATCGATTGTTTGAGCTGACTCGATGTAGTCGGAAGGTCGGAGAATCTGAAAGTCGTCGTTTTTGATACGAAGGTATCAGTCTCGAAAGAAGGGAGGAAGGAATGAAAGAGAGAAGAACAGACTTGTAATCTGAGTGGGCGGATTCGTAGTCTACCACAAAGTTCGCATTCGAGAAGTAAGCAGAACCGACAGCTGTACCAGGGTTCGAGACGATCTGGAACGCGGGAAGAAGGCATCAGTCCAGCGATACCAGCGAGCTCAACAGCGTAACCTCGAGAACTGAAGAATGAAAACTCGATAGAATGCTCACCTTGACGAGTCTGTTCGAGAATGCAGTCTTTGCGATCGTCGAGAAGCTCTGAAGTCTCTTCGTCGTAGTATCCGAAGTCTCGTCAAAGAAGATACCGTCGAGAGGTACCGTCTTTCCGCCTTTGACTTGAATTTTCTTCCACGAGGAGTAAGTCTCTACGTCCTTTTGGATGTCGCCGAGGGAGCGACTGTTGTATCCTGTTCTGACGTAGCCGATGAGGATCGAACTGGAGGGAAGGACCGAGCGGAGAACGGGGACACAATATAGTGACGGATCTTGAGCGTCCACGATAGGACCCGAGTTTGGATTGATGATAATGATCCACGAAACGTTCGGATTCGCTTTACTGTGTATGAAAGTATTCGCTCCGTTAGTCAGTACTCCTTGTGACAGCTTCCGAGCACTTCGGCGGAGATGGAAATCAATGAAATAAACAATCGACTTGGGACTCACGCTGCAGTTTGTAATTCAGGCCAGCAGTTCTCGTCCCAGGAGTATAGGGGGACTATGATCTTTGTCTTGCCAACGCTTGTCGTAGCAGCTGAGACTGAGAGCTTTGAGGAAGTTGTCGCGGCGAAAGCGAGGATTGCAATGGAGGAGAGGAGTCGGAAGAGCATCTGATAGGTCGATTGAGCTGTAAGCGACGCTCAGAAATCTATTGGTCGATTCGAGGAGAGACGAGTGGAGAGAAGAGGAAAGAGGTTCAATTTCGCGAAAACTTCGAACTTCTCCGCCGAGTCTTTGATCGCAACCGTTCGTTTGCGCTCAGTTCGCGGCAGCTGAATAATTGAGACGTTCGCCTCGTCGCCGCATTCAACGTTGAACGAACTCGTTCCGCTTGGCGAGTCGCGACCGCATGCTTTCAAACTCAAATTCTCTTTCCGCTTCCGGGATCGAGCGAGCATATTAGGCGTACAGACAAGAGTTTATTGCTCAGGATGTAAGATGAAACAACGATAAGTTATAGAGTATGTTGAAACTGAAAAGACAGACATTAGATACTGAGTTTGAAAAGCTGCGAAAAGTACAAGGAAGAAAGCTTAGTTTTTGCGAAAGGGAATCGTCTTTATTGAGCGACGCCGAGAGAAAGGTTCCTCATGTCACGTTCGGCGTCAGCAGTGTGACCTGCGGCGGAAGTGGGTCCTGCGTTGCCCGCGACCGAAGTCGGGGACGAGGTTTGGTAGGGAGCTCGCGAGGTTTGGGGGAGAGTGGTCGATCCAGCGTGCTCGTGTTGCGTAGGGAAGACTTCAGTGCGGCTATAGCGAGCAACGGAGTCGAAATGAGTCAGCACATATCACGCTTTGGGAGGGAGGAAGCTCAACTGACCCAGTTGCGACAGTCTGAACTGGTTCTCGATTAACATAGTGCATCTCACGGCGAGATCCTTCGATGGGGACTAGCTTGTGTCCCTCTTTGACTTGAACACCTCCGGCTCCGTGAGGGATGCTACCTCCGACGGAAGAAGCCTCCCCGTGCTGGACTGCGATCGAAGCTGGGTTCGGGACGGCTGCGGAAGAAGTCGAAGTCTCGGGGTAGTAAGCAGTACCGAGAGCACCCGGACCGGTGTAACTAGTCGAGTAGGGAGTTGGATGGGAAGGGTTGGGAGGGTTGAGGCGGAAGCTACAAAAAAGAGCAATCGAGGTGAGCCGAGCGCCGTGATACGAAGGGACGAAAAGGCTTACTATTCGTGGAGATCTCGCTGGAAGATAGGTTGGACAATGTGGTGGACCTACATATTACGACACGGTGAGCTTTCGTCAAAGAGGCAAGATAAAGCAAAACTGGTTCGTACATGGTGGATGATCGTTTCAGTCCTCATCGTCTCTCCCTTGTTGACAACGACTTTGTCGTGAGGAATGATAGTAGTAGTACTGGCTCCGATGTTGAGGCGATCGAAAAGAGCTCTGTCTTCTTCCGACATGGCGTGGTTTTCTGCGAAAGACGATTCGAATCAGTTTCCTCGAAATTTCGAAAGTATGTTACAGCAGCTCACCTTTGATGGTCGTGACTGGTACCTCGCGGAAGAGATGAACTTCCTCGGTGTGTTGCTCGTCGAGAATAGGTTGAACTAGAGAGCAAACGCGAATCGTTAGGGCCAAACTTTGGTCGTGGTCACTCGGGAAAACTCACTGTGATGCTGAACATGGTGAACGTGTCGTGCTACGGTTCTGTGAGTCTCGATCTCCTCGACGTGGTGGCGGTGGATTCGTTCGTCTGCGATGAAATGCGAAGAAAGATTAGTTTTCGATTTTGGAAAGCGGAAAAGGGAGCGACGAGGACTCACGGACGACGGGTTTCAAATACTTGTGATCGTGTTGAGCGTTCTTCGCATCTTCTTCACTCAATACCGAGTCCCGTTCACGACCAGGGTGAGCGTGAGGTGCTTTCGCAGTTTCGACGATTCTTTCCCGCGGAGTTTCCTCGATTCCTCTCGTGCTCGCGACTCCTACGGGCGACGTCGTGGATTGTTGAGGGATGTTGCTAGCTTGGGTAGTCGAAGATTGAGGTAAAACTCCGGAAGTGAATCGCTCCTTCTCCTCTCCCCTCGTGACGTCGTTATTCGTTTCGAGGCTCTTCCTTCCTCCTCCTCCTCCTCCAATCGCTGCTGCAGTAGATCCAGCCGCTACAGCTCCCGCACCAATTCCAGCATCCCGGTGTTGTCGAGAAGACGAGTCAGTCGAAGTCCTCGTCTGGTCAACCGATCTTCGAGGGTTCGAAGAGTTTGAAGACGTTCGTCGATGATGATCCGAATCTTCCTCTCCCTCTTCGTTCGTGTAGGCGTATCCCGAGGGTCCGACGATGACGTCCTTTTTCTTGTTGTGGTTGAATAATCCCATCCGAGCTTGTTCGCGTGTCGAGTGAGTGAGAGAGAGAAGAAAGAAAGTAGCACTGCGCGAACGAAGGCCGAAACTTAGAAAAACTACGTAACCGACCCGAGAAACTCGTGGGTTCTAGGTTCGTATGTAGATCTGTTGCAACTGTACAGTACGCAGTCGATTTGCAAAACAACGAAACGGAAAGAGCCGAGATTCGAGAACGAAGTCAGAGACAGTGCTCGAGCTTTCGGTGACGAGGAGGGCCGACGGTCTATTCATCGACTCCGCACGTAGATCTCACGACGTCAAAGGAGCGCCACTGTACACACGCCAATGTGCGAGACAGGTACGACAGCTGGTCGTTAGAAAATTGTCGAGTCGTTCTTTCGCCTTGCGAGATCTCGAAAAGCTGCAGACGCCTCGTTCGGCCTCGAGCTGTTGATCGTACCTCAAAGAACCCGAGTGACTATCAGGTCGAACGCATACTGTAGAACGAAGATACTGATTCAGGTTATTGCAAAACAAGAGACTAGAAAATCGGTTGCGAAAAAGTTGCGAGAGACGAGAGTGCGAAATGCGAAGTTGACGTGGAAAAGAACGAGAACGAGAATGCGAGGGACTATGTAAATCGAGGGGAGAACCTAGAACTTAGAACTGAGTGGACAGATTGAAAAGGGAGTGGAAACCCTTGTCGGGGTTTCTGCAAAGATTCTTGGTTTTAAAGGTTTTGAACCCAAGGGTTGCGTGCGGGACTCGCTGGACGAGGAGCTGGGGAGGCATGCCTTCGAGCATGAGGGGATCGATTAGGCGAAGGGGTAGCGTGACGTGGAGGTCGGCGAGCGGGTGAAGGAGTGCGAGCTATGGTTTTTAGGAGCGAAGAGCGCAAGAAAGTCAGCGAAACAGCATTCTGAGGAACATGAAGGCATAGACGTACATCCTCTCGCTTGATTCGGTTGGTATCTGTTTGGTGCTTGATGAGGATGAGAGCCGGGAGCGCGAGATTGAGGATAATCACGCGGAGGAAGAGGGATTCCTGGAGGAAGAGGTGAACCGTTGTTCGCCATTCCCTGACCACCTCTGACGTGTGGTTCTAATATGCGTGCAATAACGGAGGAGGTTCAGTACTTGCTATGCGAGAGACGACAGCAATTGCGGACGGAAAAGTGAGCTCACGTTGTCTGTTCTCGTCGACGGTCCTCGCTCCTTGCTCCTCCCTCCTACTCATACCCGCAGACTCGTGTTGACGCCTGTACTCTCTCCTCTTGATCTCGTCTAGTCCCGCCAACTCCCTCTCAATCTCGACAACTAAATTTTTCCTCCTCGTCCTGATGTCCATATCGCCTCCACAACTATCGATTCCGTCCAACTCGATCAAGAGTTTCGTCAACGCTTCTTCGTACGCATGGAAAGGTTTGTTGTTTGACGCATAGTCTAACTTGGGAGACTCTGGAGTCGAAGTGGGTTGAAAGGTTAAACGAGAGGGAAGGACGAAAGATTTGCGTAGATTCAAGAGACGTTGCGTCGCCGAGTCGAGTTGAGAGAGGGAGACCAATCGAGGGTCAGGAGGAGGAGGAGCAGGCGTGGCTGGAGATTCGGGAGGAGGTTGAGATTGTTGTTTCTTCGGGGAACTTCGACGTGAAGATGCTTGGGAGCTGCTACCACTACTTCCGTTACTGCTGAATGGATTCGAGGTGTTGAACATCGGCATCTTTGCAGAATGAGTGAATAGAACGAGAAAGAAGATGAAACGGACGATGAGCGAATCGCTTGCTTTCCTTCTTCCACTCACACGCGAAGCAGCGGAATGAGTACAGCATCAGAAGGAGTAGATCTAACACCACTTCTCGGCCTAGCACCGAACTCGAAGGAAATCTCCTCCCTCCTCTCCTCTCTCTCTCCCTCCTCTTCCTCCCCTCGAGATCCATCCATCGCTTCGTACCCAGACATAGTCTACCTCTCTTACCATTCTCTAGGCCTGTCCCTCTCGTTCGAACCGACAATATCGAGCTACAAACCGAAATATCGTCTCACTTCAATCAACCAACTCGAATGCGACAAGCTCTACTGCGTCGGGATTGATGTCTATAACCACGAGGAACAAGAAGACGGTGACAACAAGGACGTAAAGGACAAGAAATCAACCTCTACGAATGAATACGAACCTTTTCCTCGATATCCGATTCTCCTCCCTTCCCCTTCCTCTTCCTCTTCTTCCAAATCAACTCCTTTCCCCCTCACTCCAACAACAACCGGTAAAGAACTCGTCGAAGTGTATGGAGAACCGCTGAGAAAAGGAGGAGGAGATACGAAAGGGATGGGGATTTGGACGGAATGGACGAAAGAAGGAATCATGATTGAATGGAAATCGACCGGGTTGGGGGCGTGGGATAAAGGTGGAGAGTCACAGTGGAGGGTGTTGAGCTTGTTCGAACCGGGAGTGGGGAAAGGGAAGGAAGACGATGAGGAATGAGGAATGGGCTTTTTCGTAAGCAGTTGCAAAGCGAAAACGAGGATCTGTTGACGGCGATATCGCGGGTTCGGATTGATGCCCTCCAAAGGGATTCCTAGCCTTTGTCATCGAGTCGGGCATCTACACCAACTTTGCTATCGTCCCGAAACTCTTATTCGTTGTTTCCTCCAGCCTTAGATCCTTTCATCTGGGGAGCTCTAGGCTTTGCGCTATATATTGACTGTCTCTTAATCCTCTGAGGATCAGGCGCTGCACACTCGAGTCAATAAGCAGCGTTTCGAGAAGCTCAATGAACGGAAAAAAACGAACTCACTCGCTCCGCATGTCGACCTGTCCCCTCTCCGGCTATACAGCGTTGACATCCAGACGAGGGCAGTGGCGGAGCCCAGACTTCGGTTCTGTCCAGCTTCCCCTGAGCTCAGTAGGCTTTGAGAGTCGGATTGAGCTCGCTTCATTTTCCCTCTTCCTCTCCCTTCTCCTCCGCTTTCGGCTCCCCGTCGACAAGCTCCAGCGACTCGACTTGACTTTCGATTCCGATCTCCAATTGTGGACCTCCCTTCTCTGGCTTCTCTGGCTTTTGCTCCTCTTCCTCTTCTGATTCCGATTCGATTTCCTCTCCCTCTCCCTCCGGATGACATTCCTCCCAAACCTTTCTCTCCTCCCTCCACAATTCCCTCACACAAGGCTTACAACTACTCCCACAACATTCCCACGCTTCCGGTTCTTTCGGAGGTTTCGTCGAACGAGCCGACGAGAGCAATTGCGAGAGTCGGATCGGGGCGAGACGACGTCGAGAGAGTTTCGTGAGGAAAGGGGAGCGGTCGAGGAGCTCGTCGTCTGTGAGAGGAACGAGGGGTGGGGAGGAGACGGAAGGCATTGGAGAGAGAGAGAGAGAAGCCGCGGAAGGGAGGGAAGAAATCGGGAGGAAGCAGGGGAAGGATAGTCGAGCAGATGGGAGACGGCGTTACGCGACGAGACCTCGTGCGCTTCTCTTGAACGTCCCGGGTCGATTGTCGATTGTATCGAGTGAAGAGAGGAGGAAAGAAAAGGGAGAAATTCATCGCGAGCGAGTTCGACTGTTTCTTCCTCCTCAATAGGTTTAATCTGTCGACGCGCGCGACATGTCGAACAGTTCAGATTCCGACTCGGATCTACCCCATCCATCCGTCTTCCTCAATACGCTGCTACGGACTCCAGCGAAGCGGTCAATCAACAAACACTCTTCATCAACCTCGAAATCCGCCGCACGATCAAGCTCATCAACAGTATCAAAGAAGTCAGATAGGGAGGAAGAACCACGTCAAGTCGAACGGAGATCCAGCCCTCGACTCAGCAGGGAAACCAATGTTCGCTCAACTTCATCCGTAATTTCCCAGACTCCTCGTTCGCGCTCAACTACTCCTCAAGCACCTCTAGAACAACCTGTAGAGCCAGTCACATCGACTGAACCCGTCGACGAGGACAAGCAGAGACATCTCGACCTCGCAAACGAACTGTTTCCCCCTTCTCCCCCTTCTCTCACCTCTGTCCAAGTCTCGACTTTGGCGGTTCGCAGCGTATCAAGTGCAAATATCATCTCCGATTCGGAAGGAGAAGGAGGAGCTCATGGGCGATACCTGCTGGGAGGAAGAAGAGAAGGAAACGATTTCAACAATTTGCAAGGAGGAATGAGGAACGATGGGCTTGTTCGGGGAGAGGGAACGGTGATCAGTGACAGTGAGGATGATCTGAGGTAAGTTCACGCCCTGTCACCCTCCCGTCGGATGATAGAGCTGAATCGCAACTGCTCGTCAATTCGTCAGGGTAAAATCTCGCACGTCTAAAACGTCCAGGAGGCGTACCAGGCTTTCGACTTCTTACCTACTCGACTCAGACGACGAGGAAGACGTGCCGAGACGAAGAACAGCCCAAACGCAAGTAGTGGAAACGACGGAAGCTAAGGACGTACTCGCAGAAAGTTTCAATTCTCTCAATCTCACGGCGTAAGCTCTCTCCTCTGTCTACATGAGAATACGTTCCCGCGCTCAAGCCGAGCTCAATCTCGCCCCATCTCTCCGTACACAGTTACGCCACGCCTAAACCGAATTCATCTCGTCCAAAGTCGTGGACCCAGCCCTCCCTGCTCTCCAACCCGTTAAGCTCAACAAACACACCTCGAGTTCCTCGCACTGAACAGAAGACACCTCGACCTACTCAGCGTTCTGCCAGAAGGATCACGATTTCCGTCATTTCAGAAAGCTCTTCCTCGGACGACGACGATGAGAACAGCCAAACGGAGAGGTCATCACCTAAGAAGTCTCACAACGTACCAGACCCCGTTCTCGCTCCTGCGGCGAGATTCGGACAGGGCGCGGAGGAAGAGATAGTCGTGGTCGAGACGGACGACGAAGAAGAACTCCCGGAATCGATCTTACCTGTTCTCGAACCTCAGATCCGAATGAACGGGTCTTCAAGACAAAGTGATGGATCAGGTGGAGGGGGAGGTGGATTCGGCTACAGGGGAATGGACGACGTATGGGAGAACGACGGAGTTTTGATCTAGTGAGTTGCGCTCGTCCTTGTTTCGTTCAATTGAGCCCTAATGATCTGTCGCCTGATGGTTGTAGTGATCCTACACCCAAGAAACGACCCACCAAGTTCTCCGCTTCAGCTTCTCCGTCTCCTTTCAACCGAAAACCTTCGACCCTCGGCACTCAATCTACCTCGAACCGAGAACTCTTTCGAACTCCTTCAGCCTCTCCAACGAAGAACGTACCGTCAAACAAGCCGAACCTCTCGAGAACGACGTCGAAGAGCCCTCGGAAACATTCAAGCTCGAATGACAAAGAAGCGAACCGAGAGATCGATCTAACCGGGAGTAGCAGTAGCGAAGAAGACGATATCCTACCTCCTCCAGTCTCACGAAGCTCTCTATCCACACTTCAAACCTCAGCTTCTTCAAAAACACCGAACATTGGCAAGAGTCGAAGCTCGTCTCCTTCAAAAGTTCCTCGTACTCCAAGCACTACCAAGTCCAAACCGAAACCCGCTCCAACGACGACCTCCTCCTCTACTCGACCTCTCAGCGCAACTGATCGTACCCAACTACCACTCTCCCTAATCCGTCAGATCGACCGACAAGTTTTCCGCAAGAAATGGTCTGAAGATCATCGAGGCCTGAAATGTTTGGATCAGGAAGGTGAGTACAATGGAATGGGTTTACCGGAAGGTTTGGAGGTGGTTTGGAATGCGAGATTGAGGAATACTGCTGGAAGGGCTCGATGGAAAAAGTAAGAAGCTCATCCTTCTTTCCTACTCTCTTGTTCTTGAGGGGATCTCATACTGACTCTCTAGACCTGTTCGAGCAGAGTCAAGTCGACTTCACCCTCAAAAGCTGGAAGTACAACAATCGTCGTTCGACACGAATGTACGATCGAGTTATCAACAAAAGTGATCGATACCGAACTCAAACTCCGAAACACTCTCGCCCACGAACTGTGTCATATCGCCGCATGGGTCTTGTCGGGGGAAGTGAAACCACCTCATGGAGGAGCTTTCAAACTTTGGTACGTCTCTCTTCTCTCTCTCTCGAGAGTCACCCTGTCTCTCGCACAGCGAAGAGAAGACGATCATAGTTGACTGAAAGGAGAAGGACTGTACAGGGCGAATAGGATTATGAAAGTTTTCCCAGATCTGGAAATCACGACGACTCATTCTTACTCGATCGTGTACAAATTTCGCTGGCGCTGCAGCTCTGTCACCTGCGGAAAGATGTAAGCTATCATCTCATCTCATATCCCCTCATCCTTCCCCCTGCCTCGCCTCGCCTCGCCTCGAAGGTGAACCAAGGGCTGACCGGCCTTGCCCTTTGCGACTTTCGAATGAATGAATAGATTCGGTAGACATTCCAATTCGATCAACGTCTCGACTCACGGTTGTCCCTGCGGTTCAAAACTCGTCAGGATCGATAGAGACGGGAACGAAAAACGTATCGCTCCCACGGTCGTGATGGAAGAGAACGAAAGAGGCGAGATGATTGAAACTCCCGTTAAGCCGAAGAAGAAGAATGGTTGGTTGGAATTCGTCGCTGTACGTAGTTTGGGTTTTCTCTACCGTCGCCGAGTCTGCAGCCACGGACTGAAAGTGGAACCTTCGATTGCGAACAGACTCAATCTCCAGTCGTGAGGAAGGAGAGACCGGAAATCCCTCAGAGCGAAGTATTGAAACTCGTCGCAGAAAGATGGAAACGAGTCAAGGAGGACCTCGCTCGTGAATCAAATGTCGGGAAGAAGGGTATAGGGAAGGAACAGGACGAACTAGAAAAAGCTATGGGCGAGTTGCGAGTTTGAACAAGCAAGTTATTTTTCGATTTTCATCTTTCCTTTTTTTTTGTCGTTGTATATTTCGGTTCTCTTCTTGTCTTACTAGGTTCAGATACACTGCAACGAGTTGATCTCCACGAAATGATTCGCGAGAGATTCTGAACCTTTTTGATCTCTACTCTTCACTCCTCGATCATCAGCTATGCCTAAACTACCCACCCAGCCGGAGAACGCTCGAGCAATACCACTCCGATCCGGATTCTACGCCCTACCATTCAACCAAGGCAAGAACTTTCTCTTCACTCGACTTCACCAACAAAACCAAGAAGAAGAGGAAGATGAAGCTGTCGAGACAGGGGAGGAAGAGGGACAGCACAAAGTATTCGTTACTGGTATTCCGTTAGGAATGAGCGAGAAAGGATTGAAGCAAACGTTAAACAAAGTATGGGAATCGGACAAGATCAAATCTATTCAACTCTTACCGACCTCGAATCAGATGAACAATGGACCTCATGGACCACTCTCGTTACTCACTAAAGAACTCACGGCAGCTCAACACGCGATCCCGATTCAAGGCATTACAATCTCCCCTCTATTCTCCCCGAATTCAACTCCTTCAACTCCTTCTTCCTCTTCCTCTGCAATCGTCTCATTCTCCTCCCCTCCCACCCTCCCACCACCTTCATACCCATCTTCTACGTCGCTCACAATCGCATCCCAACCTTCCTACCTCTCGATCTCATCCCAACTCCATTCCTTGTCTCGACCTCATCGTTCCCTCGTGATCGCCCACGTCGATACCTGGATGCAATCCTACGATTCTCGCAAACTCGCTTCCGCTCCCTCTTCGTACTCGGCCGACGTCTTGATCGCCGAACGAGAACAACAAGCAGCAGCTCAATCCGCTCTTTCGAAGAAGAAGAAACGAGGGAAGAAAGCTACCGTGGACGTTGGACCTTTACCTGGTTCAGCCGCAGCGGCATTGGCTAGACACGCAGAGGAACAAAAGAAACGATTCGATAAAAGTCATAACCCTGATGAAGTACAAGACGGGGAATGGACCCTCGTTACTGGAGGTGGAAAACATGGGAAAAGTTTGTTACCGACTGGAGTCGAACCTACTGTGGAAGGGTACGGAGGAGTTACTGTCAAGGTTGCGAGAAAGAAGAGAGGAAAGACAACGACGACAGAGGGAGAAGGGGAGGAAGGAGGGAATGATCAGGGAATTAGGAAAATTGTTGGGGATGGGTTTTATAGGTTTAATCAAGCTGATTCGAGGAGAAAAAGTACGTTTTCATGTCTCTCTCTCTCAATCACACACAGACTCGATAGCTGATTGTGTACGTTTGAAAAAAGGTCTCGCGGCGCTCAAAACTCGATTCGAAGAAGATAAAGCTCGAGTTGATAGAATGCGTGAAGGAGGTCGTGGTGGACGCGGAGGAGGAGGAGGAGGGTTCCGAGGAGGTAGAGGTGGGTTCTCGTCGAGAGGCGGAACGTCGTCGAGGGGCGGATCGTCGTCGAGAGGTGGCGGATCGAGAGGGAGAGGAGGAGGAAGAGGCGGAGGATCGGGAGCTGGAAGAGAGGGTCGTTCGTATAAACCTTATTGATCAAGCTTCTTCTCTTGCACTGCACCGCATTGTTTCACCGTCCTTCGTAACGAATGTGAGCCCCGAGCGGCGCTCTCTGACGGGCCTCGATACGATGAAAAACGAGAAAATTATGGGGAGTAGTTTACATTCGCCTCGTGCGGTTGACTGTCTGTTTCTCCTTCATCCAGAATCTCTCGTACTCTTTCACTAGCTCGTAAAATAATGTACTTCTTCTCCTCTCCTCTCCTCGATCATCATAACTTGATTTTCCCCCGAGTCTTTCAAATTAATCTCTCGTTCACTGAGCCCTTCTTTGTTGAGCCGCATTTCCTGCTCCTCCTCCCGCTGCTGCTCCAGGTTGTTGTACCTGAATGATCGATTCGGAATAACGAATAATCTATGCTCACACCACCCCCATCATCATTCAGCTCGACTCTCCCACTCAAACCGGAAGAAAAGAACAGAGGAGAGAAGAGACTAACGAGTTCCCTAATCATAACTACCCCTTTCTTCGCTACAGCGGGTACAGAGTTATTCTTGACGATATGATGTTCAACTCTTCCGTTCAACCACCCGAACGCGGTTCGAGTTGGCGGGGAGAGGTAATACCTCAACCTTAGGAAATGTCCAAAGATTAACGGAGTCAAGAGTCTATTAATTCTCTCGCCTTACTTCATCAGTCCCTAGTACAGTTTGAGTAGTAGAGAGAAAGGAGGAGAGGGAGGAGACTAACGAGTTTTGAAAAGTGATAGCGCCTAACAAAATCCTCCCAAACACTAATCCGACTTCAATGTACGCAACAAACAACATTGCCGTTTCGTAATTCGCTTTAACCCACGTTTGAATCCCTTTCGATAATCGAGCTCCAGCACTTGTTGGTTGTTGTTGAGCAGCCGCGGCGGAAGAAGAAGAAGAAGAGGAGGAAGAAGAGGATTTCGAGGGTGCTGTAGGAACTTTCGGGAGGACTGAAGTGCGCAGGAACGTGACTGCTCAAGGAGGAACGAGGGAGTCAGTAAGAGACGGCAAGTAGAGAGGAAAGGGAAGGCTCACGAGTATGGAAAAGGGAGAAAGTTGCGAAAGGTAAAAGTGTCACTGCGATAGGTTTCTATTGAATCGACACCTCCATTCACGCGTCAGTAGAACTTTCTCGTGAGCGTGAGATAAGAGAGAGTAGACTCAACGGTTAAGAACCAGTAAAGAGCGAGTAACAGGTATTGAACGTTTTCATCCAAAAGCGCTCTCTGAACGTACGCTCGATTCGGTTGAGGTACTCCTAGGGATTTATACTATTTCCATTCGACACGAATGGAACGAGTAAATCGAACAAACCAGAAAGAGAGCAGAGAGGAGATAGATAAGTTGGGCGACGTCAGCGACTTTCCCTCCTTCTGATTCACAAGGCTAGAAGAAGGAGGAGAAGAGAGAGGGAGAGGCTTACGACGACAATACCCCATGATAAGATTGCACCGGCGTAGGCTAGGTAATACGATTTCGAACGGAATGACAAGGTGACGAAACCGAGGAAAGTGTGAAGAGTTCCGAGTAACACGAGTCCGTGGCCGACTACGAAACACTCGGGGGTCCATCAGCTACGAGTTAGTTGATCAGTAGAGAGGTAGGACTTACCGGCCCAGGCGTAGTGAGGGTATGAAACTTTAGCCATTTGGAGGATCTTTGGTGGGAGAATGAGATGAGAGGGAGATTCGCGCGTTTAAATCTCTTCCTCTCTCTTCACTTTCCTTTTCGACTTTCGATTTGTCAGACGAATGGAGACGTTCGAAGGGTCGCTACTTATCGCAGCATCACCACACAGAGGATCCTCGTGATCTCTCCCTTCCATTTCAGCTGTGGGAAAAGGTGCGCAAACTATTCTTCGAAACGCTCTCCCTCGCTCTCAACTCACACTCTCTCTCGTCTTACAGTCCCCGGACAACTACTACAGTCTTTTTCCCGCCCCGTTTGCAACCCTTGTCTAGCGATCACTCTCGAATTCCCATCTCACTCCTCGATTTCTTCTCCCTTCGACTCTCTTTTTTCCCTCGTATCCCAAACTCTTTCTCCTCAACTTCTCGCACTCTGTCTCCCTCTGGAAAGCGGTCATCCTTCATCCGATGAAACCGGGAGACGCTTCAATCGAGTCGAGGAGTCAGAAGGGAAAGGGGCGAGGAGGAAAACGGGTCGTCGGGACAGAGTCGATGGAGTTTGATGGTCGAGTTTCGGGAGTAGGAGGACTCGGGTGAGGAAACGGGATCCACTTCGATCGTTTCGTTGACTTCATCGTCAACGTCGATCAGGATCTCGAGGGAAGGAGTAAACGTTCGACTGAGTGCTCGAAGAATTGGTTTTCACTCTTCCTCTCTCTCTTTGGCTCCTTCAACGCTCGGAATCTCTCTCCCTTCTTTCTTATTCTCTTTCTGTCTCGTTCTATACTCGTACAAAGTCCTAGAGCGAAGATACGAGCTTGACTTTTTGACGAGGTGGACGAGGGAAAGCGGAAGAAGAGGGTTCGGAAAGAGTTTTTCGAGGGAAGGAGTTTTTCGAGGAGGGGGATAGAGTGGATACTTCCACTATTCTTTTGCAGCCGGTCGGACAACCAGTTCGTCATTTCTACACCAGAGTTATGCGACCGCTCAACCTTTGGTTGAGTAACGGAATGGGGCTTACTCTCGGACGTCTCCTTTTCCATCTCTCTCCTCTCTCCTTTCGTCCACTATGGGGGATTGGATCGAGGAGGGAACGTCTATACACATAGAGACGTCTTTCCCTCCTCCATCTCAGTCTCCCTCGTCGTCGAAAGGAAGTCAAAAGGAGAAAGGGAAAACGTCGACGAAAAGGAAAGGAAAGAAAGCTCATGACGAAAAACCCTTGACAACAACAACTTTATGAATTTCTTCATCTGTAGGTGGGGACTGACATTCCCACCGATGAGGTCTCATCACTTTTTAACCCTGAAGCTTTCTTTCCTTTCGTCGTCGTCATCTTTTCTTTTTCCTCTTTCTTCGTTTCTCTGCAATGAGGTTTTTGCCCCTACCTTCCGTTCCTTCGTCTGTGTTTCTTCGCATTCGAGTGAGAGTTTCCGTCCCTCTGTTCAGCGAGCTAGCAGCTAGCTTCGAATTCGCACCATTCGTTCCCAGCTCGTCGATTTTTGAGACTTCTGATTTCGCTGCAATTTACCTGAATTTATCAAGATTCTGAAGCGACGTACTTTCCGAACGAGCGGACTACGTGCATTCTCGACGCAAGTTCAGAGAGCACTGACGAACCGCGAACGATTCTCTCAACTTCCCCCCTCTTTCCTTCAACTTTCCCTCTCCTCAACCGCACCGATGGCGCAACCGCCGCTGTCGATAGTACGGCAGCTGAAATCACAACAACAACTAGCGAAGGACGCCGCCGAACTCGCGGCGTGGAACTCGAAGAAATGGTAAATACGCCCCGAACTGTCATCTCGTCATCTCAATGTTCCAGCGAATGGGGAACCTCAAAGGGAGTCTGATTGGACTACAAGGGGAGCGAGGGTGCTAAGAGAGTAAGACTCAAGGGAGCAGAACGTGACGATGAGGTGTTGGCGAGAGGACCGTGTTGAGTGAGGGAACGAACGAACTATCTCGGCTCGACAGGGTCAACTGGGCGCATCGGAGGCCTTGTTGGAATAATTCTCGTGGTATTAGGTCGCGTTCAATTCGCAACTGATGCCGTAACCTTCGGAAACGTGTTGACTGACTCTGTTTCTCCCATTTCTTCCAATCGTCCGTTATGTACACAGGGTTTGGGTTCCCGATGCAGAACAAGGATACGTAGCAGGATGGGTAGTAAAGGAAGAGGATGGGACAAGTACAGTCGCGCTCGAAACAGGGGACGAGGTAGGTCTCTTTTCCCTCGGTCTAGCGCTTCTTTGTGAAGCTTGCTGACTTGAGTGACTTCCTATAGATGAGACAAGTCGAAACAGACTCTCTCTCCCGAGTGAATCCACCGACGTTTCAAGGAGCTGAAGATATCGCAGATTTGACTTTTCTGAACGAAGCTTCGGTCGTTCACAACTTACGAACTCGTTACGAACGAGGAGAAATCTACGTGAGTCTTGCACAATCTCAGCTCGAGCAGGAAGCTGATTTCCCGCGAGGCCGCACAGACTTATTCGGGATTGTTCTTGGTCGCGGTTAATCCTTATCGAAATCTCCCGATCTACACTCAACAAGTTATCGATGGTGAGTAAACGAGCTCAGCTAGGAAAACAGAACCTAAATCGCTTGTTCTTCTCTCCGTAGCTTACAAGGGACGAAGAAGAGATCAAAACACTCCTCACGTTTACGCCGTCGCCGAGAAAGCGTGGCAGAACATGCTCACTCAACGAGATCAGAGTCAGAGTGTCCTCGTAACGTGAGTCTTCACTGTCTCACTTTATCTACGGCGTAAGCTAATCACGTTCTCTGAGGTAGTGGAGAATCGGGAGCGGGAAAAACTGAAAACACCAAGAAAGTGATTCAATACCTCGCCGCGATTGCCGCCGACCCTCTCCCCTCGTCCTCTTCCTTCGATCTACTTGCTCGACAAGCTCAGGCCGACTCGATCCTCTCCGGTTCAGCAAAGGAGAAACGGTTAGGTCAACTCGAACGACAAATCCTCGAAGCGAATCCGATCCTAGAAGCTTTCGGTAACGCTCAAACTGTCAAGAATAACAATTCTTCTCGCTTCGTGAGCTCCCTCTCGATTCTGCCTCAAAAGAGTTGTCGGCTGAGCTTCTAGTTTCGAGCTCACAGGGAAAATTCGTTCGAATCTTCTTCAATTCGCTCGGCGCTATCGCAGGTGCAAACATCGATTGGTACTTGCTAGAGAAGTCTCGAGTAACGGCACGAAGCTCTGAAGAACGTTCTTTCCATGTCTTCTTCCAATTGCTTCGCAGTGGACAGAAAGATCTCTTGAGTGAGTCAATCCTCCCTCATCCCATGTTCTCTCGTCGTCGGAAGCTGACAATGTATGGTCTGAACTACAGAGCAACTTTTGCTCGACGATGAAGCGGGATCACGGGGATCAAAGGCTTTCGAATATCTTTCGCACTCTCGACAAGACGTTGACGGAATGGATGACAAGGAGGAATGGAACGGACTTATCGTGAGTCGCGAGTTCTGTCATGTCTATGCCATTCAGCTCTGACGTGGCCCAATTCGCAAACTCGCAGCGCGCTCTCGAAACTGTCGGCTTTACATCAGAAGAGCAAATCGCCTTATTCAGAGTCATCGCAACGATCCTTCACCTCGGACAACTGTCACTCGCCGTTTCCGGTACTTCATCAGCTCATCTCACTTCACGCTCCTCACTCGAGAAAGCCGCGTTCCTCCTCGGTCTCTCGCCTGACGATTTACACAACGCTCTCGTTCGACCAAAGATCAAAGCCGCGAACGAGTGGGTCACTCAATCTCGCACGAAGGAGCAAGTGATCGACGAGTTGGCAGCGTTGTCGAAGTCATTGTATGAGAAGAACTTTGGTAAACTTGTTGATCGAATCAACCAGAGTTTGAGCGGAGTCGGATTAGGAGGAGGAGGAGCTGGGAGGAAGAACGCTTTCATCGGAGTACTCGATATCGCTGGTTTCGAGATCTTTGAGACGAACGGATTCGAGCAACTTTGCATCAATTTGACGAACGAGGTGAGTTCGGACTTAACTTTCCCTTCCCGATCTAACTGATGAGTTCGTCCGTAGCGCCTTCAACAATTCTTCAATCGACACATGTTCGAACTCGAGCAAGAAGAATACGCTCGAGAACAGATTGACTGGAAATTCGTCGACTTTGGACTCGAGCTTCAACCGACGATTGATCTGATTGAAGGTACTCAACCCATGGGAGTTCTCGCGTGTCTCGACGACGCAAGTATCATGCAAAGCTCGACCGACTCAACCGTGAGTACTTTCTTTCGCAACTTCTGACTTTGCGGACCTGAAGCGAATTCGGTTCTCAGTTCACGAACAAACTGCATCAACTCGCTTCTCAACGTCCTCCCGCTCCCCAATTCGCCAAATACTCTCCCTCTCGTCTTCAACAAGGATTCACCGTTTCTCACTACGCCGGAAAGGTTGAATATCGGACGGATGGCTGGTTGAACAAGAATCGAGATCCCCTCAACGACAATATCACCTCTCTCCTTTCTCGATCTTCCGATTCATACGTCTCGAGCTTGTTCTCAGAATACGCCGAGGCGGAAGCTGCCGCTGCGAACCCTGTTTCGAGTTTCGGAGGACCTCGCGCTCGAGTACGAAAAGGTGCTTTCCGAACAGTCGGTCAACGACACAAAGAGCAACTCGCCGTCCTCCTTCAGCAACTCGGAGAAACCCAACCTCACTTCGTTCGTTGTATCGTTCCGAATCTCTACAAATCCCCTTCTTCGATCGACGTCCCCCTCGTTCTCGACCAACTTCGTTGCAACGGTGTCCTCGAAGGAATCCGGATCGCTCGACTCGGTTACCCGAATCGACTCCCCTTCTCCGAATTCCGTCGACGGTTCGAGATCCTCGCCGCTCCAGGTTCGATTCCGAAAGGTTTCATCGATGGAAGTCAAGCCTGTTCGACCATCCTCTCTGGCTTACAACTCGATCCTCAATCTTATCGACTCGGTCTCACGAAAGTCTTCTTCAAAGCTGGAATCCTCGCCGAACTCGAAGAACGACGAGACGAATACCTTGGAGCGATCGTTACGAAGATTCAAGCCGCCTGCAGGAAATACGTCGGACGACGTCAAGCGAAGAAGGTCCTCCATCGTGCTCAAGCTGTTCGAACCCTTCAACGCAACGCTCGAATCTACATTCAACTTCGAGACTGGCCTTGGTGGCCTCTCTTCCAACGAGTCCGACCCCTTCTCGCCGCAGCTCGATCCGACGACGAACTAAGAAGGAAAGAGGCCGAGTTGGCTCAAGCGAAGGAACGGGCAGAGAAGGAGGAGATGGAGAGAGCGAGGTTGCAGCAACTCCAGGAGGAACTCGAACAGAATCAGGCGACGATGCAGAGGGAACTCGCAGCTGAACGTTCACTCGCCGAAGAGAAAGAAGCCCTACTGCTCGAATCGAAGAATCGGGAACTCGTCCTTCAAGAAGCTCTCAAGGCGGCGGAACTCGACGTTGAAACGACAGATCGTCAACTTGACCGCGCGATGGAGGCGAAGAAGGACGTCGAACGACGATTGACCGAATTGAACGACGCCTACGCGAATCAGAACAAGCTCGTCGAAACGTTACAACAAGCGCAGGCGACTTGGAAAGCGAAGGAAGCCGAATTGGCGTCTCAAACGAGCGTCAAGACTGCCGAATGGGACAAGATGCTCGAAGACAAGTATCGTTCATCCGCCCTCATCGCCGACCTCGAACGTACCGTCTCGGAACTCAGTCAAGATCGTCGTCGCGAACAAGAACGTCTCAATTCGACTATCTCTTCGCTCGAATCGAGACTCGCCGGAGAAACTCAAGCATCGACCGACGCCCGCAAGAGGTTCGTATCGCTCGAAGCCGACGTCCGAACAGCGAAGGAGGAGACATCGTCGCTCCAGAGGTCGTTGAAAGCCGCAGAGGGTCAGGCAAAGACGAAAGAGGCGGAACTGAGTCGACTTCAGACGGGTGAGTTTTTCCTCCCGCTGCTCATTGCACTGATAGCTTACTGGGCTACTCGTCTCATCGTGACAGATCTCGCGGCCGCACGCGAACAGCAGCAGTCTGCGTCCTCTCGATCTCGCGAATCTGAAGCTCGCCTCTCTTCTCTCGAACTCGATCTCGCCGAAACGAAGAAATCCCTCGAAGTCAGTCAAGCATCTGAGAAGAAGGCCGGTGTCGACCTCCTCGTGCTCAAGAAACTCGTCGACGATCACGCTTCGGACCAACAACGTACCGCTGAACTCTCTCGAATCAGAGACGCCGAACTTCAAGACCTCCGTTATCAACTCTCGAAAGTGACTTCCGAGCTATCGGTTGCCCAACGAGATTCGGCTAGACAACTCGAAAAGGTACGAGGAGAAGCCGAAACCGCTCGAAAGGAGGTCGTTCAACTTCGAGGTCAAAACGAAACTCTCGAACGTCGAGCGAATACGAGTGCCGCGAGTGTCGCTCGACTCGAAGCTCAGAACGCCGATCACGAGCGTGCTCAACAAGCTCACGACCTCGAGATGGAGTTGCTTCGAACGAAGACGGCCGAACAAATGTTGCGAGAACGGGAGAAATGGGAGAAAGAGATGAAGGATGTTCGCTCTCAATTCCAGGTACTCGAGGACAATGCCGTGCAAGCGAAGAGAGAGAAGGACGCCGCCGTTCGCGACGCTCAGGGATATCAAGCACTGCTCGAATCGGAACAAGAAACTGTCAAAGCTCGAATCGCCGACAAGGTCAAACTGGAGAGACAAGTCGAACAACAACACGTCGTACTCGCCGATCTCGACAAGATCAATGGAGATTTGCGCGCCGAGTTGGCTTCGACGAAAGCCCGACTCGTGGTCGCTGAAGAGAAAGCTGGCAGGACAGTCGTGAATTCTCCTTCTTCCTCTCCTGTTCGTCCGATTGTGGCTTGACCCTTGTTCGCACTCATAGGTCGAACACATTCGAGTACTCGAGGAGGCTCAACGGTGAGTCGTAGGATGGGTAGTCTCGAAGAAAGAGCCTAGTCACTGACGATTTGATTGCTTTCAGACTTCAGAACCTCGAGATGGACCGTATCAGGGGAGATCGGGACAAGCGTGAAGCTTACATTCGTACTCTCGAGCGAGCTCGTGACTCGGCTACTCGAGCTTTCGAAGACGTGAGCCTCGATTTCCGTTGTATACTCGATCGATGCTGACTCTCTTTGCGTACTCAGCTCATGGCGGATCGAGATCGCGAACGTCTCGCGACCTTTTCTCACAAGACTCCGAAAGATCCGAGTGTCGATCGTCTATCTTCCGCTCTCGCGGCTGAGAAGAAAGTCAGAGAACTTGCCGAAGTCAACGTTGTGAGTTTCTACTCGACTCGACTCTCCCGCACTCAATCCCTGGTCATCCCCGCTTAACCATCATTATCCGCAGACCCGCCTTCGCTCCGAAGTTCAGCACCTTCAATCTGCAATCGAGTCATCTCGCGGCGAAATCAATGACCTCAAACGTCGAAACGCTCAAATGGAACGAGAACTTCAGACTGTCGCCGCTTCCGATCACACCGAATCGATCATGGTCCCATCGAAATCGTACGCCGTCTTCCCAACAAAGGAGAACGTGTCGTCGTCGCCTCAACCTCGAAGGATGCAAGAAAGTCGAGTCGCGAACGCTTTACCTCCTTCTGCTTCCGAGACTCGACAGAGGACTTTGAGTACCGATGGACCGTACGGAGGAGGTTATGGAGGAGTTCACGCCGCGCGAAGTAAGTTTCATGTCGCTCTCTCACTTTGCGACTCACTTGACTGATCTTCCGTCTTTCGGGATAGGCTCGATCGATTTGAAACGCGGTTCACTGCAGTACGCTCCTCCTCCGGCTGGACCGAACTCGCCTCGTAGGAGAAACTACGAATAGACACTTTTTCTGATCTGTAATTCTCGGTGAGTTCCTCTCCTTTCGCTCGGCTGAACAAAGCTCACATTCTCGTCTCTCCAGCTGCCGACTCTCTCTATCATTGCACACGACGTTGTTGCTCTCTTATCACCTCGTTCGTTCTACCCCCACTTTGTACAAATCAGTAGATTCGTTTTTCCCTCACTTCGTTTTTACCCGATCGATCTTTTGCTTGTACTTGTCTTCCTCTCACTACCCGTCGCAATGCACGACGTTCTCTCACGATCTGGAACTCGCTCAAAGATGAGAACCAGGGCAGGAGTTGTACAACAAGAAAACTACTTTTGGACGTCAGCTTCTTGACCGATCTTGCCATGCGCGATGAGAGACCCTTGAAGTTCTTGTTCGACTGTGACGGGGATGCCGAGTAATAAGTGTCAGCATCTCGACGCACGTAAAGCTTGGAAAGTGAGCGCACCTTCTTTCGCGAGTTCCAGGAGACGACTCTCGTCTTTTCCAATCAAGCTCACATCGACTCCAACCTTGAACTTTGGGTAGCTTCCGACTCGCTGCTCGTGTTTATCGATGTAAGTCGACGGTCGCGCAGAGGAGCGTTGCAAGGAGAGGAGAGGGAGGAAACTTACGATTCTTTCCTTCTTCACTCTGTCGGCCAATTTTGTCAAGAAAGGTGCAATTGAAGACTCGGGCATCTCGGTATGGATCAATACTCGGTAAGGCTTCTCGGAAGCCGGAGGCAGTTCGATGTATCGGCTGACGTAACCACTGTCGAGTTAGTAGAGATTCAGTTGACCCGCTACATGCTGAATCGCGAAAGAGAGAGATAACTGTTTCCTCACGTCAACAAACGTTCGAAGAGAGCTGGAATACCCGGGAAGATCGTGACCTTGCCTTGAACTCTCACAACAGGCACCCACCTATGATGTGATGGTTACGGAAACTCGTCAGCGCATAGTGTCGGATCGTCGCGAAGAGCGTCCAAGCTTCACCCCAGAGATTGAGAGGTTCGTCTCGCTGCAGACTTACATGTCTTCTTGTACGAAGAGGTACTCCTGACCCTTAGGGAACAAGGCCATCCTCAACCTCGCCGTCTTCTGCTCCTCTGTCTGACTTTTGAAATCGTATCTGCCTTTCGAGAACGCTTCCATCCGCTTGATCGTCTCGTCATGATACACCAGCGGTAGGTTGAATGCTTTCGCTACGGATTCGTCTATTCCCCAACCGAAAAGGACTCAGTCAGTCGACATGAAGGATTGGAGACCTGAAAATGGGAAAAGAGTGCGTTTCGCTCGAAATGAAGACGAGCTCGGTCTCCGCTAGTTACTCACATGTAATGTCATCATGCGTCGGGCCAATTCCTCCCGAAGTCGCGATAAAATCATAGTTCTTGTGCATCCTGAGTACAGCTTCTCGAATTTCTTCTTCGTCGTCTGCAATTACTTCGATACGCTACTTCCGCAAAGTTGAATAAACTAAGTACTCTCAGTTATTCATTGGTAGAGCTAGAGTAGATTGGAGCGCTCACCTTGAGCTCGATCCCAAGGTCGAAACACATCTTTGCGAAGAAATTCGAGTTTGTGTCGCGAGTTTTACCTTTTATGCTCCCGGCTTCGGTCAGCTCATACTTGGGGGGTATATGAGTCATGTAAGCTGAACAAGCTGAATATGAGCTCACCGTTAAGCACTTCGTCGCCGATGATGATCAGTCCAGCCGTTTGGACCTGTACGTGCCGAACGACAAGCGCGGTTCAGCCTGATCCTGTGCGCCATACACGAGTAGAATCATGACTTACCTGTGGCATGTTCTTCGGTACTTCAGACAACGGGAATCGGGGAGTTTCGACTTTGGTAGATGACATTGTGCGAATCGGCGGAACGATTTGGGAAGCCTTAAGAGTAGCTGCTGATGGTCGAGCGAAGTGATTCAAGATCGATCTGAGTCGTAGAGCCGGAAGCATTCGACGGGCAGCAAGCGAGATCGAAGAAAAGGTGCGGTTTCGATGACACGGTTCCCCGCTCGAATCGAGATCCGGAATGTGGTGTTCTTCGATGAAGGATCTGCGTTTGGCCGTGACTGTGCTGTAGGCGAAGAAGGACGGTTGAAGGCAACGCGAGTGTGATGTGCGGTAAATCGAGATCGAAGTTGTAGAGGTCAAAGCTCTCGGTTCGCTCTCCAGCTTTTTCGAAACAAGCCACGACAACACGATTGCTTCGAGTCGCAACGAGAGAGTACTACTGTACTTTGCGATAGATAGTAACGCGAGATATCCATATTCGGAGAGAGTCCTACAATTCTTTTCTTTCCTCCTTTCCTTCTCGAGATAGAGTATACAGTTCAGATAAATAGGGTGGACAAGCGAAGCAAAACGAGAACATGGGTAGTTCCGAGTGGGAAAGAGCGAAAGGGAGAATGGACAGAGAAGAGACGCAACGAGAGTCGCGGTGGGTGAGTTTAGACGATGAGGTTCTCCTGGATTGAGACGATGTAGTTCATCTGATCTGCTCGGTAGGTATCGGGGACAGTCGTCGAGTTCGAGTCGGTGAATTCGAGGAGGTTCAAATCGTTCGTGTCTGCGAGAAACGAGATGGATCAGCGTCAGTCCTCGTTCGACGATTGCAAGGGTGAGCGACCCACATTCAGACCAAGTAGGGTAGCCCTCGACGTTGGCTAGAGATGCGGGACAGATGAAGATCAGCGATCGGGCCTAAACTCTGAGAGAGGAAGTCGACTCACGATCGAGAGAGTGAGTGAATTGAAGCCAACGTTGACGCATCTCGTCTCCGGGAGGTCCAGGTCGAGCACCATAAAGCGCAGAAACATCGGCTGAATGGAAAGAACCGATCACAGGCGTGTTTCGGAACGCTCTGAACGAGTAAGCCCAAGTCGGCTGCGTCTCCTTCGTTTGGTTGAGGAAGGCCCGACGGGGAGCTTGGAAGACGAGGTCACCCAGCAACGAGGCGATACGTTTGCTCTGAGGGGCGAGGGCGTAGAGATCGCCCGTGTCGTAGGGACTACCTTGAGTCACGTCTTCCGGGTAGAGCTCCAACAGACGAGATCGTTGTTCGGCGGTCGAGTTCGGGGAGAAGGTCGTAGCGAGCCAGTTGTCAAGTGCGTCCGAGGTAGTGATGTTCAAACCGGTACCGAGGGTGAGAATCGTACCTACCGGAATCGATACGAGCTCGTTAGTTTCAGGCTGAAGGGCATGAATCGCAAGAGTCCAGCAGCTCACCCTCATCGTAGTTGTTACCCGAGATGATCGAGACGTTCTGAGCGTATTTGCGTTCAGCGACGAGCTTGTTCGCCGTGTCGTTGATGAAATCGTAGTCCAAACGAGGAAGGAAGGGAATCGCAAGCGACGAGACTGCGCGGAAAGGAAAAGGCTGTCAGTCTGTGTCGATGAGAGAAGCTTGTGTCGAGGGGAGCCTCACCAGCGTTCAAATTAGGGAGGAGGTTCGTGGCGTTGAGGAGGGCATCGGCGGGTAGAGCACGAAGACACGAGATTTGAGTCGTCGCATCTCCCATCGTACAGTTCGTCGCATTCGCGATCGTATCGAAACTGTTCTGTCCTCTCGAGGCGGGACCAGCGGGAGTCGGAGCACCTGATTCCATTATCGCTCCTCGGAAGAGCGGTTGACCATCGTACATTGAGCTCGTGTTTCCTCCGTATGCGAGCATTTGGTAGGCGACCGAGATTGCTCCGGCAGATTCTCCGAAGATGGTGACTTTTGATGGATCGCCTCCGAATTGAGCGATGTTTTGATGAACCCATTCTAGCGCCATGCGTTGATCGAGGAGACCTGCGAACAAGCGGAACGTCAGCTTGACCTCGAAGTAGGGTCAGATAGAGTGAAAGCTCACCGGCGTTGATACTAATCGAATTGTCATCTTGAGCTTGTTGACCAGGCAAGAATCCAAACGAGTTGAGACGATAGTTCATCGAAACGTAAATGACCGATTTGTTTGTCGCCATTCCTTGGAGCATGATCGCAGTCGGGTCATAGGTCGCAGATTCTCCGAAGAGGAAACCACCTTCAGAAGCGAGAGAGAATCGATCAGTTCTTCGCGACTCGTCTGCTCCGAACGAGATAAGCGTGAACTGACCTCCGTAAATCCAAGCCAGTACAGGTAAAGAAGCATTCGCGGTAGTACCCTGAGGTCGGAAGACGTTAACGGATAAACAATCCTCGCTTTGGTTGTTCGGGGCGGATGTTGAAGCTGCAGTAGGATCGACTCCGAGGGCAGCAGCTCGGAAGGTACCTATGATTGCAGCCGCAACGGGATCACCTTGTCCAGTCATCTGGAGGCACGAAGGTCCGTAATTCGTCGCACTGCGGAAAGAGTGCGAGTGAGCTTGGGAGAGAATCGCTGAGAGAAGAGAAATACCGCTCACTCGAAGGTACCGAGAGTACGGTTGTCGGGTTGAGGAGGTGCGAATCGCAAGTCTCCGACAGGGGGTAAAGCGAACGGAATACCTCTGAACGATTCGACTGAAGAGAAACGATTCGAAGCTTTGTCAATTCCATTTCGCTCCTCATTCGGTCAAGAATCGATGACTCACCTCCGAAGGTATTCGCTCCGATAAAAGTTCCTTGCGAGGTCTGAACGGTTGGTCCAGAAGAAGAGGAGGAAGAATTGCCAGATCCATTGCTGCTGGTCGAATTCGATCCTCCTGAAGAAGAACCAGTCGAACTCGCTTGGGCGGCAGATGCGGTCGATGAAAGAGCACGACTGATTGCTGAACTACTGTTCGATTGAGGTAGATTCGTAGCGATCGAAGAGACAGATGCGGAGGCGGAGCCGGTCGAACTAAGAGGAGCAGCGTGGACCTTCGATGCGAATAGAGTCGCTGCAACAAGCGTCGAAGCGAATGTCCTCATCCTTCTCGTGGCGCAAGGTGGTTGGTGAAAGAGAAGAGAGAAAAGAAGTGGAGAACTTCGAGGTCGGAATTGTTCAGAGCCGGTTGAGTGAATTCGAAGTGGGGAAGGTGGTCGAATTTGAGATATGCCGCAGCTAGAAGTTAGAAAAAGGCATGAATCGCCGAAAAAGCTTACTCAATCGAAATCGGAGTAGAGCCCGACGAAGGAAAGAGAAGCGAATCGAGTTGTACGTAGGTAAGCGAGGTCGGAAGCGAGACCGTGCTGATTTCGCAATAGAATCGTCGGAGTTTTGTAGCCTATTCGTTGTAGAGTGGAGACATGTGGAAATCGAAAGTCGTGAGCCGCATGAATGCGAAACGGCGAAAGAGCGAGAGGGAAGAATGACTTACCCGCAGTACTAATTGGCGAGGTAACGTGACTCCCTTCGAGTACTGTAGCCGTCCAGAGCAGCCATGCGGATGATCGATCTCTCATCGCGGCCCTGAGCAAGACAGTATCGACGAAGCTGGATGGAATGCGAAAGAACGATGAGATTGCGAGAAGAAGAAGAAACTGATCTATGCTGCTGGTGTCCGTGACTCCTCCGCTCCCTTCCCTTGCTGCTGTTGCTTCCAAGTCTTCCCAAACTCGCCTTCGTAATCCTTCAACAAGTTTGCTTCGTACGCTGAACTAATTTCGTTGTCGGGGAAGATCAAGAGTCGATCTAATCTTTTTTGTCGTAGACGGTTCTTGGGTAACATGCCGGATACTGCTCGTCGGATGATCTGTGAGGGAGAGTATCCGAGGGTCAGCGGACTGGACAAGCCTGAAACGAAGGAAGAGAGAGCGAGAACAGAAAACGGGAAATCCCTCCCTGTTTCTCGCTCAATGCTCCTCGCAGGAATCAGGTAACTGGCACTCACTTCTTCAGGTTTCCTCTCCATCATAGTTTTGTACGGGATCTCCTTCAATCCACCAGGAAACATGGTATGATGCCTATAAATCAACTGATCCTCTTTCTTGCCCGTCACTTTAACCTTTGTCGCGTTCTTGACCACCACGTAATCTCCACAATCATCTGTGAGAGATTTCGACTGTCTCAGCTCTGGATAAAGAGCTCAGAAACGAGAGAGATCTCACTTGATTGATCGTAAATCGGTTTGTGCTTGCCCATGAGTACGATCGCGATTCGAGTTGCCATACGACCTAGTACTTGATCCGTCGCATCTACTCCTCTCCATGTTCGAGTGAAGGCCAATGCCGTCTAAGGATGAGGAATGAAAGATGAGAGTAGAAAAGATGAGTTTCCGAGAGAAGGGGTAACGGGAGCTGAGTAGAGGGAAGAGCTCACGTTTCCGACTGTAGAGTTGATCGCTAGTCTAGGCATGATTCGAAAGATAGGTCGGATGCGGTAGAGAAGACAGAGTTCCGTTCGTTCGCGTTTCTTGATCTCTACGCTTCACTTCGGAATGGCTTCGAGTCTCGACTGGTACTTCAGACCCTCTCGTTACATACTGAGCTACTCGTGCTGACCCGTCATCGTTTCCCTCAGTCAAATCGAACAGTTGAAGAATTGGTGAGTTCCAGTCTCTCTCTCCTCTCTCCACCCTCTGCTGGTGCGCTGACAAGGAGTGCGATGTGTCTAGTCAACCGATATCTGAACAACAAGTGAAAGAACTATGTCTGAAAGCTCGAGAAATCTTGATCGAGGAAGCCAACATTCAATGGATTGATTCTCCCGTCACCGTCAGTCTCGTGTTCAGACTTATCAGCCAAGCATCTCGATATGGGAGCTTACTGATGTTCGAAGAGTCGATCCTGACAGATTTGTGGAGATATCCATGGACAATTTTGGGATTTATTGGAATTGTTTCGAGTGGGAGGTCAATGTCCCGACACGAACTACCTATTCCTCGGTGCGTTCACTCACTTTATTTCTCTATGAATCTCGACTGACCCTTTAAGCGTCGTTCGTTCGCAGGCGACTACGTTGATCGAGGGTTCTACTCCGTCGAAACATTCCTCCTCCTCCTCGCGCTCAAAGTCCGCTACCCCGATCGAATGACCCTGATTCGAGGGAACCACGAATCGAGACAAATCACACAAGTGTACGGGTTCTACGACGAATGCATGAAAAAGTATGGAAGTGCGAGCGTTTGGAGGTATTGTTGTGAAGTGTTCGATTATATGAGTCTGGGGGCGGTCGTCGATGGGAGAGTGTTCTGTGTGCATGGGGGATTGAGTCCGAATGTGAATTCGTTGGATCAGGTGAGTCTTCTTTTCGAGATTTGAGGTTTTCGCACAGAAAGGAGTAGGCTGACCTCCTCATGCTCTCTCGAATTGTGCGCTCGCTAGATTCGGTTGATCGACAGGAAACAAGAAGTACCTCACGATGGAGCGATGTGCGATCTACTATGGTCAGATCCAGATGGTACTCTTCGAAGTTCTCTCACCTTTCTTTCCGCTCTCACTGAAACACCGTTTCCCTCGCCTTTTGCAGATATCGAAGGATGGGGATTGTCACCAAGAGGAGCAGGATATCTGTTCGGTGCCGATGTCGTGAAGCAATTCGTGCATTCGAACGGTCTCGATTTGATTGCGAGGGCTCATCAACTTGTGAGTCGAATCTTGCTCTCTTCCTCAGGAGTTCCCAGAGACTGATCTCAGCTCGTGTCGACTCGCAGGTCATGGAAGGACACAAGTTGATGTTCGATGACAAGATCGTAACGGTTTGGTCTGCACCGAACTACTGCTACAGGTTCGTCGCCTTCCTACCAGATATCAGCTCTAGATGCGGAAACTGATATGGTAGAGCCGGACCAACAGATGCGGCAATGTGGCTAGTATCCTTCAACTGGATGAAAACCTGAATTCGACGTATCAAACTTTCGAAGCTGCTGCTCAAGTACGTCTCCGCAGCTTCTGTTCAGTCTCTATTCTCGTAGGATCTGTCTCTGACGCCCGTTTCCGTCACTTCCGCGCGCTTTACAGCAAGACTCGAGGGGAATCCCAGCAAAGAGCACAAGTCTACAATATTTCCTCTAGATTATCGCTCATCGCTATCCTCCTCGACTCTGTTCGACCGTCGAAGGGTCCCTCCTCCTCACTCTCTCTCTACTGCGTCCTGGGATGCCTCTGATTATCGGATCCCGTCAAAACCGTCGAATTATGTCTTTTCGTTCTCCGTCTGTCTCTCTCTGTACTCCCTGTGCCGTCTACTTGTTGAATCACGAATATCGTATACCCCCTTCTTCCTCTCCCCTCTTGTAAAGCTGCAAGCAAAATATAGTCTTCTTAGACTCTCAACCGTTCGAGCGCTGCGAAAGTTGTCTCTTCTCTCTCTTTCTCTTCCCTTTCCAACTCAACTTCAACCTGTTCTCTCTCCGCCGCGCACTTTATTCAACAAGCAAGATGACTAAACACATCACGGTCAAGTCTAAAGAAGGAGGAGTGATTCTCGCTCAAGCGGAAGAATCTAAAACTCAACAAGTGGAAGGGAACTAGTCAGTCTGTCTCTCTCCCTCACTGCTTCAGTGATGTGATCGACGAGACTGACATGTGTTATTATGTAGCTACTTGTGAGCTCCTCTCTCCTTCTCCTTCTGAGCGGGATTCCTCCCCCCACTTCGAAAGTTATTCTCCCGATGATCTCACTCATCTCGACCATCGCCATGCACTGCCTGTAGCCCTCCCTCGGCGCTCAAGGAAGAATATTTCAAGCCATCGCAAAACAACTCTCACACGACTTGTTCTTGGAAGGTCAGTTCAGATCATCGCCTGAGCAAGGCAGAAGCTCTCAAGCTGATTTGTGAGCTCGTCTTGCTGGTGTGATCGTTGGGCTGTCAGGGTGAAGCTAGTTACTACGATATTCACGTAGATGGCAAAGTATTGCAGGATGCCGCTTGGTGAGTGAAAGTGACCATTCTTCTTCAAGTTTTCGTTTTCATTTTTCTCTTTCAATCCTCCTCACCGCCTCCTCCCCTCCCCTTCTCCCAGTCATTTTCTGGAGACTCTGATAGTGTTCTACAGGTGCTGATACCGATTCGTGGTATGCTCTGCGTAGGTATTACCCAACTCCGAAAAGCGGTCGAGCTGAAACCCTCAAGGGATTCGTCGCGTTCTACAAGAATCAAGTCGATATCCGCTCCTGAACAGCTTTTCCCGTATCTGCGTCCTGTGTCTCCCATCCTCCTTACATCCGTGTCAATCAAAGCTCAAAATCAGTGCCCTCTTTCGTTCTTTCTCTCCTCTGCGCATTCGGAGTGAGAAATCAGATCAGAAGATGATAACGATGCAGATCCAGAGACGAGTACATGAGCATTATAGACGGCATTGACGCAAGAGAGACAGAGCAGTAGAAAGGATATAAACATTCTGGATATCTTCAAAATAGAACCTCATTCACCGACCCTCCACGTCGCGGCATTGACCTTCACTCCCCCATCTCCCTTATCTACCTCCCCTATCTGCTTCCCTGAGGAAGATCGCTCCTTCTCCTCCTTGTCGTTGTTCTCGTCCTTCTGAGCTTCTCTCATCAATCCCCTCTCGAAAGCCTTCACCAGTAACGCGATCCCTCTATCCATCCTCTCCTCCTCATTCATCTCTTCAACTTTCTTTCCTTCTCCCGGTAATCTCTCCTCTCCCTCCCCCTCTTCTCCTTCTCCCTTCTTCTCTTTCGACAATGTCGACTCCGACGAACGGTCATTCGAATGACCGGGACCCTCGGTTTCGGTCGAAGCGATCCTCTCCCTCTCCAAAGCTTCTTCCTCCTCTTTCTCTTCCTCCGGAGTCTTCGCATGCGTAACGAACGCTTTCACTCGAGAAGTCAATCGTTGTTTCGTTTTCGAGACTTTTCCGTATTTCTCAATACCTCGAATCGTCATCACCTGTACGTACCGATCGACGATCAGGTTCAGCGGGCGGGCAATCAACGAGAGAGACGAGGAGAGAGAGAGAGGAGGAGAGAGTAGGAAGGGAAGAGAAAGACTTACGGATTTCGAGATTGAAACGCTACCCATATCTACTCCTTGATCCTCTAACCCCCGAACGAACGCTTTGAAATGCATCGTTCCTGCTCGATAATGTCCCGATAAAGGCGATAACGAAGTCAATTTACCATCTGATGCCTGTTCTCACTCAGCGCACGAGTACCGGAAAATTCGGTGAGCTCAGACTCGGACTCGGGAGAAAGAACGAGAGAAGAAGGAACGTACCTTGAGGAGACCGGCAGAGGTGACGCGAGCACCGAAGAGGAAGGAAGAGTGTTGGAAACCACCGGTTCTGCGGAGGGAGGAAAGAGAATGAGCGGGATTGCGAGGCAAGCAGGAGGGGAGAGATTGAGCTACTTTTTGATCGAAACAAAGAGTCCGTTCTGCTCAGCTTTGTTCGTCAGTATCCGAAGTAGCTACTGAGAGAGAGAAAGGTAGTGCCCACGGTCAAGTCGGATACATACAGCCACCTTTTATATCCAGAATGACAGAACCAACGATCGTAAACGTTCAATCCCCTATCACCGATAAAGAGAGACTTTGGGTTAGCTTACGTATTCTTGTTGATCGTTTTGCGGAGGAGACGATCTGTAACGTGAGCTGGAGAAGCGTAATATCTAACTCGCTTTTTGAATTGTTTCAACCCTTTGCCTTGTCCCGCTGTACCTCCCTTCACTCACTCATCAACGAGTGTCAGCATGAATGTCGACGAGAGAGAGAGAAGGGAGCAGGGAGACGTACCTTATCGCCATAAGCTTTCGAACCCGCTCTAACTTCATCCGCAATCTCTTCATCCGAGCTCGAGCTCGAACTACTACTTTCTCCCAAATCGCTACTACTAGCACTCGATCCTACCTCCTCTTTCGCTTTCCTCACTTTCTCTTTCTCCTCCTCCCGAATCTCTCGATATCGTTCCTCACTGATCGGGACTACTCCTCCTTTATCCGCCCCGAGGTCTTCATGATATTTCGAAGTGTCGAGTAGAGAGCCGTCTTTCGCCCAGACGAGAAGACCCTGAGGGTTGACTTTGACGCGGTAGATTTCGCGTTGTTCGGCGGTGAGATAGACTATTCGTTCTTTATCGAGACGAGAACGAGGGCAGGCTTCGAGGTCTAGATGTTTCCCTTCCCCGTGATCGAGCCACTACACGCAAATCGGGGGGATCGTAAGCTACTCGGCAAAGGCAGAAAGGTAGAGAAAGGGAGGAAACTCACGTAAAAGAAGTTCTGATTCGTATCCGTCTCATTCCATTCCTGATGATAATACTTTAAATTCGAACCATACCTATGCAGGTCATCTACAATCTCTAACCAATACTGAGGTTCCATTTGTTTCGCCGCATCTCTCTCTTCTCGAATTTGTCGACGTTCTTTCTCGTTTCGTCCGAGTTTTGTCATTTCTTCTTCTTCAGAGGGTTCTTGGAGGAGGTTCGAACGCTCGGACGATGATTGAGTCTTCTGGCCGTTCGTGAGTTGACCGGCGTAGACGACGGAACGATGCCAGCGAGAAGCTGCAATGACTCCAACGGGAAAAGTGAAAACTTTCAGTCAGAAACTCGTTCTATCTCTCTCCGCGCATATCACGGTAGAAGGAGAAAGCTCGGACTGACTCGCATCATTCTTCCCATCCATCTGTTCCTTGCCCGCCTCCTGCAACTTCCTCTGTTGCAATCCATCGTTGAACCTTTTCGAAGTCGTCAAATTCCGTCCTTGTTCAGTTCTCCTTCCTACGTGAGCTCTACACTCGACATCGTGACTATCAGTATCATTCTCCTCTCTTTCTCTTTACCTCATTGTCATTGTGAACGGGGAGAAAGAGATGCCGGGGTTCTCATTTCTCTCCCCACTTGCTCCCATTTCCCTCTCTCTCCTCCTCAATAGAATCGAAGAAAGGACTAACCGATAATTCTTCTGCATCAATCTCACCGCTTTATCCCTGTCCCCTTCCTCTCCCTTCCCTCCTCCTCCCGCTTCTTGCTGATGCCGGCTCTGTTGATTTCCTTCAACTCTCTGCCAAACTTCCTGAGCTGCCTTTCTGTCTTGCGAGATCGACGATGAGCGATAATCGTACTTCATCCTTCTGCTTCAGCTCTATCGAAAGCGGGAGAGGTGGGAGTCGAGATGAGAGGTAGGAGAGGGAAAGAGAGATGAAGACGCCCTTTCGGACTTGAGAGTTTCGCAGTCGCATGGGAACTTCGGAGAAAAGTATGATCAAATCTTCTCTTCGCAGTCGAGCTCAAGTCGAGCTCTACATAATTCGTCATGACCAAGCTCAAAGAGTCGTAGAGAGAGTGAACGACGAAAACACTGAGACGAGTTACAGCTAGGAAATCCACACCAAAAGCGAAAACGAATCAAATCAACAACGGTTCTCCTCCTTGAGCTCCTCCTCCTCCTCCCCCAAGTTCCGCTAACGCTTTCACGAATTCGGTCGGAGCCAACACCTCCGTACTTCCATACGTAACTTGTTTCTGTCCCGTCCCTGCTCCCTGCATCGCTCCATTCGTTCCTCCTCCCGTCGTTGATGATCCCGGTTGTCCAGTTCTCCCCGCCCATTCAACGATATTTCCAAACTCTACCCAACTGCCTCCCCCAACGACAAACACAACCGCTTCCCCAAACTGTTGTCTCGCTTTAACTCCACCATTACTCGCAACTCCCCCCGAACGTCCCAATGCCCCACCTTTCGACGACGAGGCTTTAGGGTCAAAGAGGAGGTAATCATCCGTATCTTGTAGAGCTTGAGTCGAACCAGAAGAAGGATCCATCAAAGCTTCTACGAGTCGAGTGATTGGGAAATCTTTTCGAGCGGGAAGGAAATTTTTAACGTTCGAGATTAGGTTCTCTAATCCTACTCCTCCGATTCCTCCGTCCCTTAAGCGATCCGTCAACTACCCCCATCCGTGCGAGGGAGTCAGCGAGAGAGGAAGGAGGGAGAGGAGAGAGAAAGGGAAGGGAGAGAAGGGGGAGAGGGACGTACGCGGTTAGAAAGGGAAGAGAAACCTTTCATGAATTCTCCACCGGCGGCACTGACTGCTGCACCGGAACTGGAACCGGAAGGAGGTTGGGCTGGAGTCGCAGAGATGTTTGACATTCTCATTACATCCCTCAATCTACCATCATCACCACCCTCCTCCATCAGCAACTTCCCTGGAGAACGAGGGAGAAAGGGAGAAAGTGGGTTGAAATGAACTTACTTTTTAGCGAATTCCCAAGCGCTCAAATCCGCTCCACTCTCCTTCAACGCCCGTTCAAACTCCAACAATTCCTCCTTTCCTAACCCTCGGTCGTTCGATGAGTTCGATTGAGCGAGCATGGAGAAGTAGTAACAGAGCATGAGTCGAAGTTTGTCTTCAGGATTCGAGTAGGCTGGATCCCTCAACGCTGCCAATAAATCCTTCTTCGGCTACTCATCATCCATCATCTGATATCAGCACCAATTCTCGCGCAATCGGGCCTCGGATGAAGGAGAAGGAGGGAGAAAGAAAAGGGAGAGAGAGAGATACTAACCGTTTTCGTAATACTCTCCTCCATTTGAAACAAGGTATCCAACCCTCTCTCTTTAATCCCTTGTAACAACGCCGTAGCGATATTCATATGAGTATCCAACGTAGTTTTCCTCGCCGTCAATTCGGGTAACGCCGTAATCGCCGCTTTGAGAGACGCCGCATTCGAACTCAAATCACTGTCCGCTCACCTCTTTATCAGTTCCATTCCTCTCACTTTTCTCTCACGGAAGAGGGAAGGAAAAAAGGAAAATGACTCACATTTGGGAAAGATCAGCTACATCGGAAACTCCAGTCGAACGAGTAATTTCCAAAGCGTCCTGTTTATACTTGTTCAATTCTAGATCGATCTCCTCGGCGACTTGTGGGAAAGGGTTTTGGGCGTTTTTGGACCAGAAGAAATCTTTCGAATCGAGGTCGTAGGTTTTTTTAGACATTTTACCACCATCTGGTGCCTATATCACTCATTCCCAACAATATCAGTGAGACTTCTCGCGGCGAGAGAGACGGCAAGAGAAAAGGGAAGAGAGCAGGAAAAGCAAGAAGAGAGGAGGAGAAGGGAAATGGGAGAAAAAGAGAAAAAGGAGGGAGGAACTTACCTCTACAGTAACCCGATTCAATTTCATTCCCAACACATCATTCACCAATGCTTGATAAGTCCAAGAATGTGAAAGCATCGGTACTAAATCTACGTTTCTATCGAACAAAACCAGTACTGTGTTCTCCCCTCATCTCTCCCCGTCAGTCTCCTTTCCTCTTGCTCTCTCTCGGAGGGTGGGAGAAGAGAGAGGGAGCTTACGTGGTCTAGCCCCGAATCCATCCCCTCCACCCGATCCACCAGAAGAATTGAAAGCGTTGACTCCACCTCTCGAGTTCTTTCCCAAATGATCCCTCAACAACCTATCCAATTTCCTCGCAACCATTTCTGCCGCGTTACCTCTCGGAGCTCTAATGATCGGTACTCCTCCTCCACCTCCACTTGTTGAGGAAGACGACATTGTGACTAGGACCGAGAATAAACCTTTCGCGATTGAATCCGTGAGGGATTCGATCGATTCCTCCGAAGTAGTCGGTGAATTCAATAACGAATAAGTCGATGAATTGTTGGTGATATTCGATAGTGAAGGAGTGATCGAGAACAGACTCCTCGAAAGACAAAGGAATTCTAAATGTTGATCCATAACCATTTCGACCTTATCCTGGGTCCCATCCCTCGCCACTTCCTCCGCGAACGTCTCGAGTAATTGTCTTGGTAGAGTCGAAGTGAAATTGATATAAGTCGTCGCGTAGAGGTTCTTTCGGAGATCAGAGGCGATGCGGGAGAGGTTCGAAGAGGTAGGGGAAATGAAATAGATTGATGGAACGTCGGGGAGCGGAGGTCGATCGGAATGAAGTTGCCTGAACGAGCGGAGCGAGTCCCAGAACGAACGAACGAGTGAGTGAGTGAGTCACAGAGAGGGGAGGGGAGGAGAGAGGGAGGAGAGAACGTACATGTGGAGAGTAACACCTTGATCCCTCAAATCCTGAACTCTGAGTGAAGTGGCTAAGACATCTTGAGCGATTTTATCCATTACGAGTACTTTCCACGTCGGCAAGCCCGCTCCATTCTGAGAGTGAGAGGGAGGGAAGGAAATTGATGATGATGATGATGATGAGTTTGAGTTCGAGGAGGGGTTGTCGAGGGACAGGAGAGAGTTTAGTTGTTGGATTTGTCGATCCCTTAACGTACTCATCGTCACGCGTACGATGTTCCCCTTGCGAGGTAGTGGAGAGAAGGGGAGAAGAGTTCCGAACGCGACTTCGCTCTCTTCCTTCATCATACTCGCCCAGGATGCCGAAAGCCTCGAATACACCTCTATCATGTATCTTTGCTCTCAACAAGCCCACCGGTCAACCCTCCATGACCGTACGCTTCTTCCCCCTCTCTCCCCTCTCTCTCTCTTCAACTAACTTCTTCTCTCTCTTCGATGCAGTTACTCAACAAACTACAACCCTTGTTGTCGAGTTCGACGTTATTTAAAGACCCTAACGCAAAAGACCAAGGTGGGAACAAAAAAGGAGGACGTCGAGGGAAATGGAAAGAGAACCGAATCAAACTAGGACAAGGAGGAACCTTAGATCCTCTCGCAGACGGTGTACTCGGTTCGTTCTCTCTCCCCCTCTCCCTTCCTTCTCCCGTCTCCCTCACTAATCTCCCTGAGCGCGTACAAGTGTTGGGTACGAACTCTGCAACGAAACAACTTTCGCAATTCCTCGATTGTACGAAATCCTACCGTGCGATCGCCCTCTTGGGTTGCTCTACGGATTCTTATGATTCGGATGGGAAAATCGTTCGAATGACGGGATGGGAAGGAGTTAGTAAGGAATTGGTCGAGGAGAAATTGGGGGGATTTAGAGGGGAAATTGAACAGACTCCACCTGTGTACGGTCTCACTCTCTCCTTCCTTCTTCCTCCCTCTCTCAGAGACGACCGAGACTGACAGAGAATGTGTGGAATGTGATGGGATAGGGCATGTACAGGTATTCGGCCCTGAAAATGGACGGTAAACCTTTATACGAATACGCTCGATCAAACACTCCCTTACCTCGTCCGATCCCTTCCCGAAAAGTCACCATCTCGGAAATCAAACTACTCAGTTTCACGAACGGAGAAGATAGAACGGATAGTTATGAGTTCCCGAAGGAGAAATTAGGGGACGAGGAAAGGAAAGAGATGGAGAGGTTGGAGAAGATGGTTAAAGAGGGTGGGACGGTTGTACCTAGTACCGAAGAGATCGTTAAGGACGAAACTACGGAGTCAAAGGCAAAGGAAGCAGAGACTGTTGCTCAGGGTGAGTTTTCTTCCCTCGAAAACAACCAATTTCGAAAGATTGAGAATTGAGAATTGACAATTCGAATGAATCAGGAGTAGGCTCGGAGGGCAAACCCCCAATCTTTGAGATTTCCCTAACGGTATCTTCCGGTACTTATATCAGATCCGTCATTCACGATTTAGGAATCGCACTTGGTTCTTCGGCTCACGTCGTTAAACTTACGAGAACTCGTCAGGGTCAATTCGCTCTCGACCCTTCAAGTGCTTCATCCTCTACTTCTACTGCAGCTCTTGCTTCGACTGAGACTGAGTCGACGACAACAGAGGAGAAGAGGGAAGAGAAGAAAGAAGTGGAGAAGGAATTGAAAGGATGTATCGAATGGACTTTGTTGGAGAAAGCGATCAAACGACAAGAATTGATCAAAAAGGGGTCGGAGGAAGCTAAACAAGAAGCCGATAAGGAAAGGGAACAGGATGGAGCGGATGGGTATCTCGAGTGGGAGAGAGAAATTCTGAGGTTGTGCGAAACTGTCTAAGATTTCAGAATTTCTCTTGGGATTTTTTTCGCATTTTGTTTGTTGTAAGCAATCACAGTATACTTGTTCTACGCTAGACCTCCCAACTCCGCACACAGAGAGTAAAGTCCGTCTCAGAAAGTCACGCGTTCCTTCGACTCTTCTTTCACTTCTCACCTCATCACTCAACACTTCACTCTCACCTAGTGCATCGAAACGATGAAGATCCTATCCATTCAACTACTCGACACGACCCCCGGTCAACAAGCGATCGCAGTCGCGGCGGCCCAAGATCTATCGAGTTTCAGTTTCTATCAACGTGGAGCGTGAGTCGGCGCGGGGGGGGGGGGGGGGGGGGGGGGGGGGGGGGGGGGGGGGGGGGGGGGGGGGGGGGGGGGGGGGGGGGGGGGGGGGGGGGGGGGGGGGGGGGGGGGGG